>NC_137627.1:5904028-6059028 GCF_963383615.2 Lipophrys pholis
GGGAGGGAGTGAGAAGGAGGAGATGGAGGCCCTCTCTCTGTTCGTTTTGTTCTTGTTCTCCCCGAGCGGCTTGCTCCACAGGCTGCCTGCTTGGAAATGGCATCGCTGCAACCCCTCCTACTCCTCCACCCTCCCCCGCTTTTCCTTCATCTCTGGGGTCCCGAGGGCTTTGTGAGCGTCTGTTCGTGCCAAATGCCAGCACTCTGCAGCCCCCCCCTTTTCCCTCCCTTCTCCCCTCTCTCGCTCTGCCTTTCTCTCTGTATGATAGAAAGAGGGAGAGTTGGGGGGGGGGGGGGGGGGATTTCTTTGGATCCCCCTCCTCCTTCATCCAGGCCTGGGGGTTGCCTGTTGCTGTGTACTGGTGCCTCGTCCCCACTGTTTGTGCAATTGGCTGGTGTGTGTGTGTGTGTGTGTGAACGGGTCTGCTATTGTTCTCAGCTTCTGCTGGAATGCTGTTGAATGGTGGTTGTGTCAGCTCAGACGCACAGCAGCATTGTCTGTCTTTGTCATTTTCATCTCTGTAAGGTCTTTTTTTTTTTTTCTTCCCCTGTACTGTTCTCGTGCGTGCAACAGTCTGTTCTCTTCATCAGTCGGTGTCTACTTCGAAGACGACGTGGGACCTATATCGTTGCAGGAAAAAAATTGGCCAAATCGTTGATATGATAAAAGAAAAATGTTCAGCGGTTGTCTCTGGTGTGCACAAATGGAGCTCCGTACAACCAGGTCCAAGTAGTGAGAAGGAGCGGGCAGTGTCAGCCGCCGCTATCACATGTGGTTTTTTAATACTCTCCACAGCTCGACTGGTGTCACGCACTCCTTTTGACCATGGGTGCTGTTGCTCATTTGCACTTCTACACAACGTAGTTTTCCATATGCAAGGTTGCCCGTGAAGTGATGCAACTGTAGCTACAACAAAAAGACCAATCAGTGGTCTTTGCACTGACCTTGGGGACTGAATAAAGCCCGACGGGTCATGAGCCAAACCGACATCACACCCGTGGCTTTCCTCGTCTCTGAATGCCAAGCCCCGCCGAAGTGTTTCTTCCCAAGTGTTACTTGGAGTGTTTGAAAGACAACATCTTGGCGCAACCGATGCAGAATGTGTGGTGGCATTTGGATCTTCCATGGTGAACCCAGTGCAGCTGGTATTTATGCATTTTCGTGCCATGTCGACACAAGCGTCATCCCTCACACGGGCTCTGCTCACCAAAGTTTGAAGAATTGGTGTCGTTCCCATGACGACGTGTGAGTTGAACTTTTCCGCCTAGGATGCACTGGAGGCCATTCCGACGTGTGTCCTGGTGCTTTAATGTGACTATGTTCAACTCAAAGTTTAAAGTTAAAGACAATTTTACTCAAACTTTATTACCATGCGTGAATCACATGTTCAGAATCTGGATCTCTCTTTGGATTCCTCAATTCATGGTCACAGTACGATACCGGGACGTCTGTGTTTTCGGACCTGACTGCACCACTTTTGTTCTTCTTTCTTCATCACATCCCATATAGTTCCCACAAGTACGATTTCAGAAGTGAGCAGTTACTGACCTTGTTGTTTTTAGTTGTTTGTCCTTGTTCTCGCGCTTCTGTCTTGTGCCCGGTTTCATCAGGTGTGATGTAACGTTCGAATAATGGCGTGAAATACGACCTGTTGTCAACACAATCTCGGGCAACGGGGCTCCATCTCTACATTTCCAAATAAGTTGACATGCAATGAATTAATATACACTTCATCTGAACTTATATTTCACAGTGGTCCAGTCAGTTTTTCTGCTATATCGCAAATGTTGCTTTCATGATGACAATACATTTGCCTAAATAGTATCTGGATTTCATATTTAATATGATGTTAATGCCGAAACACAGAGTACATTCAAATCCTTTGACTCGTATTAGGATTCCACTGTACTGCCTTAATGTGGAGTAAATGATGACCTCACTTAGTTTGCAAGATATTTTGTTGGTGCTTGAGCATTTTCCTTTCCCAGTGATGGACCGGTGACCTGTCTAGGCTATATCCTGCCCTCACCCATAGCAAGCTGTGATTAGCTGTAGCCCCCCCCCCCCCCCCGTAACCCTGCACAGGATTAAGCGATATAGAAGATGGATCGCTGGATGCACAGTTTCCTATCAATTAATCATGTCAATCTTGTATACTTTACAACCATTACCATCAGATCATGATCCCACATACTGTTGTCAGAATCCATACGATGCAGGAAGGAGGAGTGTGTCAACAGGTCAAATATAGAGATAGATCGACCACATGGCTCAAGGTCGCAAATTCACAAGGATTATTTCCACTGTCTGTTTGGATGATGCTCCTTTGCATCGGATGCACTAAACTCCTTCTGCTGTTGTCTGTAGAGCTGTGGCTGCTTCGCTGTTGCTTAATTTGCTCAGTCCTCCCCAGTGTCTGCACTGACTTAGACAAAATTGCTTCTGTGTACATTGCAATGTTCTCGGGCTATGCTCTCAATTCTTAATTTATTGCTCTGTTTTTTGGCAGGACTGTTTAGTATGCCTGCGCGCCGGCAACAGCCAAAGGCCGGAGGCATTATGAAGGAAATAGAGGGAATCTTGGGGGGATTTTTCTAATTCGGAACACACATTTACTTTCGCTCACTCAAGACTGACTTGATTCAGCTGCAGCAGGCGAAAGTCAAAGGTCAAGGTGAGATTGACTTCACAAGTGCCCCACTTCCTGTGGATGCCATGTCAGATGCCAGAGCTTCATCATATGAATCTGGACAGACACCAGTGTAAAACTGAACTATGAGCTCGGGTTCAAACCGAACCTTTTGTCTCACTAGTTGCCTTTTTTTTCTAGTTAACTGAAACCTACATGGGGTCTAGCTGAGTTTCCTGTTTGATCAAATGGATATTGTACATTACCTTTAGCTGTTCACAAATGCATGGATTCACTACTTGCTATGTGGTAGCCATGCACTGTATTGCCTGATAGTTTTATTGGAATGACTAACCCAAAAACATTGAGCCCCATTTGGAAGAACGCCTCTCCTGGAGACTCACGGATTACTACCTTCATGCTATCAGATTGTTTTCCAAAAATCAGAGGCCCAGATTCCACCAGGAGAAACGCTAATGACTTTCTTTTTACGGGATATGGCAGTTTTATTTTCAGAGCACATCATGATGACCCATTTCTATTTGCCATTTGAAATTCAAGTGCTCTCCATTTGTCCTATTTGCAGACACAGAGCAAACCCCGTGGTGGAAGGTTAATCACAGCTGTTGCATGCAGCCTGCTTTTGTGACCCCCGATTGTTCCGAAAACTCTTTCACTGTGGCTTATTTTCTCTCACTTTATTTTCACTTTCATTTGATACAGACTCAGCTGTTTGCTGACAGCAAGTGTGAGCACATGACAGTGCGAGTGACAAATATATCAGCGATAACACTCAGTGAGGCGCTGCGCGAGGAGTTTTTTGCCACATGCAGGTGTGACCTCGGATGCGCTGGTGTACGCTTGTCTTTTTCAACCTGTTACAGGGTGCCTGGAAGCCAATTAGGCAGCCTGTCAGCTGATGTAATCCGTACCTGTAAGTAACACTCATTCCAGGTGTCTGAAGTGTCATCGCACGTCTCGCGTGTCGGCACTTCGTTCGAAAAGTGAGAAATCAAAAAATAAAACCTTTCAGATGTCAGCAAGAAGCACTCTGAACAAGGGCGTTAATCACCTGCATAGATCGTGGACTATTGCGCCTGTTCAGTTCCAACTATTTCCTTTTTTTTTCCATATCTTCCGAATCTTTCATTGACTTTCCCCGGGATCATTTTCTTTATCCTGCATGTTTTCTGGGGATTCTGTCGCCTGGGCCATGCGTCTCTCCCCAGGACTCACCTGACCACAAGCCAAAATTGGCAAAACAGAGCTTTGAATACAACAGGTTCAAATTAATTACCGCAGCGGCCCCTCAAAAGGAACCCGTTTTCCGCGGCAGCTGTCTAATCAGCCAGTGGAATAATTCACAGTAAGCTCTTTGTCATGTTAAATCATGTCCACCGCTATTCATTTACTGTGTCAGATTTAGCTGACACAGTGCCAGGAGTCCCTTTTCTCCACGTACCCGTGTGCCGAAGGAGCGATGAAGTTCTTGCCAGTGTGCGCAGAAAACATCAATTAAACATTCCTATTTCCCCCCCTCAAGCCACAGCGACTGCTGACACAAGTCATTACTAGTGAGTAATTGTACTTCTGCTAATATAACTGGAGGATCATCATTTAGGCGGGCAAGTTCGGAGTCTGCTCTTCCGCCCACCAGTTGTACTCCCTAACATGCAGGGAAAGCTCCCACGGCGGAGCTCCACTCGTCTGCGGGCACGGCTCGTGCACTACTTGCTTGATGTGCGTGTGAGTCCAGCTGAAGGCCGTTTAAAAGATGGTGTAACTGACCTGAAGGTGTGTCTAATTGGGCTGAAACTCTCAAGTCGAGAACGAGGTGTCGTGCGTCCCCAGTCTAAAGGAAAGCAGAGTCAAGCTGTTAAGTGGAGCACTCTTGACTCGACCCGTGTTATGCTTTTAAATCCCTTATCTTTAACTTTTACACCCCTTCGATTTCAACAATGCTGGATTCGCTCCATTTGTCTGCTTTCTTCTTACCCTTTCTAAATCGCGTTACATTTGCAACAGCCCATTAAAGTTCATCTATAGTAATGTTAGACACCGAGGTGGACTGCAGAGTGTTGTGTGCACACAGGCGGGGATGTCTCCGGTGCCCCGACATGCTCCTCTGCCTGCCATGTGTGCCTGGCACTCAGTACCGCCAGAGCAGATGGGTATTGATCCCATGCGTGGCGGGTTAGTGTTGGCATGCTCTCAGAGCTACAGGCCAGAGGTGCCAGTCAACACCAGCAGGACATGAAATATGCTACCGTTGCTGTTTTTTTCTCTTTCATTTACAGTTTCAGTCAGTCAATCTTTATATACATAGCACCTGGCAGACAATAAAACAGATCAAATTGGTTCACCGCTGATTGAGACAACTTTAAATAAGCCAACAAAGGGCAGTAAAATGCAATCGGGTTAGAGAAAACAGCTAAAATCAAAAGGAGAGTAAGACCTATATCAATGATTGGAAAAACACAAACTCTAAATGTCCCCATGTATAAATGTGTATAACATACTGTAAAAGATCAACTGCATTTGATGAATTGTGTTTGGTAGGTCAGAAAAGAGACCTTCTAGTTACAAAGTCGTGTTCAGAGAGAGAAAGTGCTGCACTCAAGCTTAGAGTAAAAGTTTATTCAAAAATTTCTTGCCTATTTGCTTGGTTTCAGAGCTCCTATGCTTAGTTTGGCAGGGCAATTTCACTCCCTTTGCCTTGGAATTAATAATCAGTACTCCAATCTCGTCCTGCTTGAGCTGTAAACAACCGCGTCCTCCATTTCTGTTTCTAAAAATCAAGTAAAATATTTATTGGTCTTGTGTTTTCACAACACTGCCACAGAGAACAGGGTGTCATCAGCCTAAGTGAGATGTCCTCCCTCCTGACAACACCATGTAGAGACAACATGCATTGAAGAAAATCTAATAAAATAAAAATAAACACAAGGAACCTGCTCTGTCTGGTGTTTTCAGTCCTCCTTCCTAACGTGGCACTAACTGTTAAAGAGTTATTTTAAAAGTGAAGATGGAGTGGGCGTCAAGAGGACACATCAAAGGATACAGTTCACTTGCTATGTAGACTTTATTTGAAATGACATGATGTGCGTAGGCTGGTCCACACCAGATCTGTTCTTCAGTTTGTCTTCCCTCTTGAACTAACAGACAATCTCTTCACATCTTGAACCTAAACTGTCAGTTTTGTTTGTTGGAGTGTTCACTGGAGTCCATTGGAGTGAAAAGTACTGTGCAATTGTGGATGTTGGTATTCACGGGGTGAGAGAAATACATTTGTCTTGAAGTTTTTACTACTTTATTGCACATTTTAAGTGCTCCTATGAGGATATTACATGGGATTTCGAGTTTTGTTTTAAACCCTTTACATTCAGCTACTCAACATTGCCCTTTCAGGTTCTTTGAGTGGGTGTTTGTCCATGCAGCGACTTTAGCTTTTAAATGGTGCCACTGCACTGACATTGCGTGCACAATGTGTTGAAATCTGTATGAAATGAGCATAAATAATAAAAGCAAACAGTGATGATCAGATAGGGCTAGATCAATACAAGAGAATACAATTGCTCAAAGATCAATTGATATGAATAAATCCAGTGTGTCCAGAGATTTTAAGATTCAGAGAGTTCACTAGTTAATCATTAATGACTTAGTTACTGTGAACCAATGGAAAAAAAATGGTATTGACAGCTTTGATGGATAGTCATGTGGAATATTTGTATCTATAAAACCCGTGTATGGTCTCTGAGACTGAAAAAGCACTGAGTAGATAATTCATTTTCCCACCATGTGGAGCTCTCCTTTTCTTTCTTTTTTTTTTTTAAATTGGATTTGGTGTTCTAATTTTTTGTAACTGGTGGTGGTGAAGTGGACCACAGCCCTCATCCATCTGGCTTGTAGCGTACTGCTGAATATGCTGTTTTGGCTGCTTGTACCCACAAAGCATCTTTCATGTTTTCCATTTTGGCTCTGGCTTCGGTATACAGAATGAAGTATGAAAAAAAAACAACTTCTGAAATATAAAGCAGTTCATTACAAGCACATATCCTCCACGAGTAATTCCATTTTCGTAAAAGTAGAGGAGGTGGCTTTAAATTAATCAGCAAATTAAGATATAGTATAAATGCAAAATTCCCTCTTTTTTTTTTTGGGCCAATTTGACAAGTTATTAATCCGAATGTTTTCAAGATTTCTGGCCTATTTTTTTGTCATGGAGTGAAGATGAGCTTTGACTTTTAACTTTTCTTTTTTGGGGCCAAAAACAAATACCTCAATTTTCTCTGGGTCGAGTTGTGAAACGTTCTGACACATCCACTCAATATCATTTATGGACTTACTCAACACGTATAAGGGGCTTTGGTCATTCACTGACAATGATATATAGAGCTGTGTGTCATCTGCATAATTGTGATAGGAGATGTAATGCTCCATGATCTGAGCCAGAGGGAGCATGTAGATATGAAATCAAAGGGCTCCAAGGACGGAGCCTTGAGGAACAATCTAGCTATCGAGTTAAATGGATTTAACTTGTATAGTGCTTTTCCACCTCTGACTTTAAAGTATGTGCCTCAAATCAGAATGTTTATTAGAAATGTACACCACAGTTGCAGAGGGCAGCTTTAAACATGTAGTTTAGTGGATCAACTTACTCTTTGTCTGGAGGAAATCTTGTCCTGACCTTGCCTGTTGCACAACAGTAGCCGGGCTCGCTAACAGATGGCCTCTCCAAAATTCAGCTGAATTTCTTTTGCAGTTGAAAAAAATGAAAAATAAAAAAGTGCCCTTAGCCTTTTCCCATTATTTGAAAGAAATGCGTTCCTGTAGTTTGGCTGCTCAGTGGTGCGCTGTAGTCTGAAATTATGCAGATAGGCCCGCGGAATGAAAAAGTCCAGAAGAAACAGCTGCGTCTCAGTGGAGTAAGGCTCCGTGGAGTAAGTCTCCGTGTGGCATCATTTACTGGCTAGCTGAGACTCTCATCACCAAGTCATTGTGATGCATGGAAACAGAGAAAGAGAGGAGCCTGTTGAGAAGAAATACTCCGAGAGGTCTTCATAACTCTGCCTCCTCTGAGATTCAACCTTTTTTTTCTTTTCGCGGCAGAGGTGCTGACTTTAACACATGGAGTGCGCGTGGCCGTCGTGGGTCGGCTCTGTGATGCAGTGTCGGCCAAAACGCTGGTGACTCGGCCTCTTTTTCTTCTTCGCGGAGCTGCTTGTCAGCACCAACCTCTCAATCAATTCCTGATTTGTCGCTGAAGGCGTTCACCAATTGGCCCGGCCGCCGCAGTGGTCCAATCCCGGCCCGCTTTTGATAGATGTTTGTTGTTCGGAGTGAGGGACCTTGTCGACAGGAAATGGGAAAAATTCTGCGTTTAAAGCAGAAGCCGCGGTGGCGATTTGGGGGAATCGATAGCTCATTAAGGGAGTATTTGATGAGCTCTGGTGCGGAAGGTCACTCAGCTATGAACTGAGATATAAACTCTGCCACTGCTTCTGCCTTTTGCTGCTTGACAAAATCAGAAAGAAATGGCTGTGGGAACAGGTGTTGCTTCATTTATTGTTTGCTATCTTCAGAAGATGGCCAAATAGATCATTTGTTTGTGTAGACAGGCAGTAGGAGGCAGAGACTTTAACTTGAGAGCAGAAACCGCCTCATGAACTGACTTCAATTTGCTGGAGGTCTGTCTACACAAGTATGTGATGTGAGAAGAACTAGCAGTCTATCATGACTAATGTCTTGAACCAAGTGGCTGTAAGCAGTGTGCAGTGGTCCACACATCATTCCGAACTGTTTTATTTTAGAGACTGTGTCTGTTTAAAAGAACCTCTATCTGCATCCTTTTTGAAATTCCCAAGTTTTCTGCTTGACTTGATTATAAAATGTGAACTTATCTGCATCTCAGCTGCACATATAGACGGACACAGTTTATATAAAGCCAGATTTACTACGATCCTCCATGAGACTTGCTAAATTGCAAATATACTGTGCGTTCAGTTGGTGGATGTTTTTCGATCGATCAACTGAGAATAATATCAACAGTGACTTCATGCACGGGAGTATTCCGGGTTTTGCATGAAATGGGCCCTTTTTACAGGAGAATGATCTGCTCCAAATGGTATCGTTTCTATGTTGATTTGCTTGAGTTTGCCGTGGAGTGCTGATCCCCCTATGAGCAGAAATAATCTATGATTTTGTAGGGTTGGATGAGTTGTTGGAGGACGTTATGATTGGTCAAACAGTCAAAGCTGTAGGATTGAGAAGACTGCAAGAATGAAGAAGGGGTACACCACAGATCATATCTTATAATAAAGTCGATAAATAGAAGTTATGCCCGCTGAGGAAGGGCCTCTACTCACTATAACAGCGAGAATACTCTGAGAAGTACTGGGCTGACTTGCACCTCCATGTCAAGCTTGTTAGAACAAACACAATCATGAATAACAGAAATGTTTCCTGATGTTGCAAATCTATCTCAGTGCGTGTTGTATGCAGATGCTTTGGCATAAATTCTTGGTGGTGTTTATTTACCAGTTGCTGCTGTTGGAGGTGCGCACGGCTATTTGCAGCAACGCATATCCTTTGCATATTGTTTGTGTATGGCGTATAAAATCGGCTTTAGTACATCAGCTTCCATGTGCACAACACTTGAGTAGATCATGCCCTCGATGCATTCAGTTATTAGCGATGTGGAGGCAAGTTTACCCATTACTGAGCAGAGTAGTGGAAGCCCAGGACCGAGGACAACAAATAAACTGTTTCGGTGTGACAGCTCACCAGTCTGAGCGATCAATATTCCCTGATTTTGGATGCTTATCAGAGGTAGAAATGGAGTATGTTTAAATTTTGTGACTGATCACTGCACAGGCTGTTACGAGTGAGAAAATCCTCCTCGCATCGTTCTGTTTAAGGTCTCAGCTTTGTTGATAAAAGAAATAAATCAAAATCAAATTGAAACTGGAGATTGCTTTGAGATGCTTGGCTCATCTCTGAGCTTAGCACATTTCATCTACCTGGAATTGGCTGGAGAACGCACTCAGGAGGGGTGGGGGGGTGGGGGTGCAAGGAAGGAGGAAGGTGAGACATCTGCATTACAATGAGGAATAACTGTGTTGTTATTCCACTTCATTATAATGATTGCATAGACAATGAGGTTCGGGCTCAGCTTGATCTCGTCTTATTATTGAGAATGAACAGAAATAAACAGAAGGGCTAAAAGTCTATTTGAAGTCTTGAGTAAATCCGTGAAAGGAGCTGGGTCACTTGTCAGTGCTCAGCACTCAGAAATTCCCCCTGACATGTTATTAGAATGTCTTTTTTATTAGACAAAGGGAAGAAGAGAGAGCAGATTTTGTTTTGAGGAGCAAGTACTTCTATTTTTACAGTTCTCAGAATACCTTTTGATGACTATTTGAAATTTTCCTAATGTGAAATTTAAAAGATCGTCTTGCCTCCCGGACACAGTCCTCTTAAGATTTCATTGTGTTAACATACATGTTGTCACACGTTAACTGACCGTAATGGGATGTACGATAGCCTTGGCCTTGATTTTACCTGCTGGCCTGACAACATCTGGCCGTCACCTTGCCTGCTTCTTATCTTTTCTGAAACTTCTTCGTAGCTCCGCTTCTCTCTCTGCGTCCACCTCAGGCTCATTGCTATTGTTTTATACCTGCTCCCATCCTTCTACAACACTGTTCTTATTTGGCTCAACTGTACTCATAGCTTCACTTCTGCATGTTGGGTTTGATTTTAATTATCCATTTGTTTCTCTAAAGAATCTGACTGCCTTTTCCATGCTCCTTTTGTATTATTTGACTTTTCCCTGGTTCTTGTTCTCCAGTGATTTGACTTTGTTCTCCTTCTGATTGAGTTTCGATTTTGGGCGTCTTCCTTTTATGCAATATTGACTGTTTTTGTGTGTTTTATTGTTCCTGCCTTGCAACTGTTTGTGGGCAAGAGAGTCAAAACTTGTGAAAAACGAACACAGACGCATGTAATGAATTTTAGTAAAACCTGTATTCAGTATTCCACCAATGTGTATTCTTGAGACTATATGAGTATTGGTGTCTGCAGTGATGCAAGTTTTGGTCGTTTGTTTGATGAAACCAGTGCACATTGTTTTGTTTCTTTGATGGTGTCTTCATCTTCACTAACTAACATCATAACTGGATCATACGTCCGTCTTTCCATCAATCTCCAATACCACTTTGTCCTGTGCAAGGTTGTGGGGCGCTTGAGCAAACCCCGGCTTACTATGGGGCGACGGCAGGACACACACTGGTCACATTGAGTGCTATTACATGCTACATTCGAAGTTTGAATGATGTTGATATGATGGATTATGAAAAGGGGCAGAGCTTATTTATACAATTGTGGCTTAAGAAATATAAAGTTTAATAAGTTGTCACTGTCAGACCATTGATGCTTTAGTTCTCCACATTTTGATGTCTCACGGTTTGAAAGTTTTTGTCAAACATTTTGGCCAAATCATGACTGGTATCGAAAGATTCCAAGACTCCTGAAACTCAACATCTGGACTAAAGATTTCTTATTTCAGTGTCTTGAGTTTGTATGTGTGTGTATTAGTATGTGTGGGTATACTTAAATATAGATGATCTGTTTTTTCTCCCTATATTTTCTTAAGCTGTAATTAATTTATTTATATTATCATCATATATACATATATGTACAGTATGTGTGTATATACCGACTATATGGATATCGGTTACATACTGTATGTGATTTCACAAATGTTTGAAATGCCTTATGCCTGAAATGAATTAAAAAAAAATTTTTAAATCACTTAGTGTGTTGTAGAGGACAAGCTCTGCTTTGTTTAGGTTTTAAAGACATTTATTTGGTGTTTGTACTGGTTAAGCAGCTTTGGCCACGAGGCAGGAAAGACACACTTGTGAGTATTATCCCCACAGCAGTAGAATTTGTAGACTACAGAGACGATATACACTCCCATCCCTCTTAGCCAACAGCACCCTGGATATTACCTCTACATTATTACAAGTTAACCCGAGGCATGGTTTTTACAAAAAATGGCTTTAGATCCTCCTTTTGCTTTTTTTTTTTTCTTTTATGCTACGATCTTCATCCCTCCTTTTTTCATAAGGTTACCTGCTAAATTGACACAGGAAGCTCTGGATTGTCATTCTTCCTGCAGATCGAAGTGGAGGAGTTGAGTAGTTCAAGGTTCACTCTGCCTTTTTCCTCTTTCCTTTTTGGGACTTCACACTTTCACGCTTTTATTTTCCTGAAGAAAGTGCTTGTTTGGAGCTTTTGGGAGTACTTTGAGTGAGTCATAAATCTGTGCAGCCTTGCAACCTGCCGCGGTGGCTGTGTAGCCCGAAGGCTGTGATGTCCTTTCTCTTCACTTTGGATGTGATCATGTGGGACAGCGGCTGCCCAAGAGATCAGAGAGGCTTGTGACCAGGAGCTTGTTGCTTGCACTCCTAAGACCTGCCATTTTCCTCCATGTGTGTGCATGCGTGTGTGAGTGCATGTGGGATCGTTAAGCAGGGACTCGGTTGATGCCAAAAGGCCTGCTGGTAGTTGTCTCAGCTTTCAGCCGCCTTGCATCACTGCGTCTCTCCTTAGTGTGTCCTCCTCCTCCTCCTCCCTCTTCTTCTGCTCGTCTCTTTGCAGACTGGAGCAGCATGGGGTTTGCTGCTGCTGTAGTACATCACTACAGGTGTGATGGATTACTCCAGTGTGTGTATGTGTGTGTGTGATGAGACCCGGGTGCAGCTTTAACCAGGCTCAAGGGAGTAAAGATGTGACTTCGGCATGGCGAGGCTCTGATAACGGTAATTACCTATTGTTGGATTCTGCTCTTTCTCTACATGGCTGTTGGCTGCTGCCTCTGGACAACACACGCAGACACACACACACACACACACACACACACACACACACACACAAACACACACACACACACACACACACACACACACACACACACACACACACACACACACACACACACACACACACACACACACACACACACACACACACACACACACAGAATTAAGCTTTTTTCCACCCTTTTCCCCCCGTTTTACTACTGTGGCTGGAATAGGGCCAGCCAGCCGGTCCAGTCCTTCAGATTTGGGTGAAAAGCCTGTAATTGATCTAAAGTGGCTGGTCCTGTCACAAAAAAGGATTGTGTCATATGAAAGGACTTTCCATCACTGACACTTTCTCATGTATTTTATTGGAATGGCAAAGTGACTCCGTGAGATATTATCTGACTTTTGCGTGTGATGGAAATGACATTAAATGCAACCGTGTGTTTCTCAATCATCTCAATCATGGGAAATGAATGAGTTTTAGAGGCATGTCAGAAGTTTTTACCTCCCAAACTCCTGACTTACTGCGTAGTTTATAAATCCCTCAACCTGATGGTGTATTTAAATAACATTAAAAGACTTAGTTATATTTTCACTTTTGTTGTTTATTTATAGTAATTTTTTAAACAAAAATAGTCTATGTGCTATTTAAATATAATACAATCAGTTGGAAATTTACAACATTTTTGTTTATATTGCTTAAAAGTTAAGTTGAATTGGCCTCCATTGTTCATAGTTGGACCATGAGTCAACTGTTTTACTTACATTGTTACTGAGGCACCATTTAAACGATAACGTTTCCAATGAAAATGTATAATTTTGCGCCTTTATTTCCAAAACATTGCCTTGTAAACGCAAAACTTTTCTGAAACAATGTTCCTGCACAAGTCATAAACAACATTTGCATGGAAACGGCAGAAATGCTGAAAACTATTTGATCCATGCCACGTGTTGGCGCTGTATGGTTGTTTCTGTAATGAAACCACACACACACACACACACACACACACACACACATGCGTGCAGGAAACAATACGCTATAAACATTAACGATGACGAGTACACAGACACTTGTATAGACAGACGACCAAGTTGGATTGCTATTCCGGGTGACTCTCAAAGATAAAACTGCCAAGTCCCAGGAGAATATGGACTGGGAGTCATGACTCCCTGGAGGCCATCATTGTTGTTATCGTCCATCTACTTGCACATGTGTAGAAGTATTTAGTTACAAAAGAAGCTGAATAAAACATTCAGAAAAGTTGTGTTTTCCCCTGTTTACATGGAGACTGAGTCAGAGTGTTTTCAAAAAGTTGCTATTGCAGTGGCTCCAAGCACGGTTCTTGTGTAAACGGACCCTCTAATTGTCTTGCTATCTCTTCTGCAAACAGTCCTGTGGTGGCAGTGACCTGCTCACCATAGACAAGGTTTGTTGGAATACGCCCATTTTCAATATGCAAATGGGGCATCGCAGCCTGTGTTGCCTGATATACATATTTTGGAGCTCAGTGTGGTTTAAAATCTCACTTTTGGTGGGTTTGGCTGTTTGTCCCACAATGAAAACATACTAGCTGAAGTCGTAGAGACTCTGAAGCGATTCCGGTGTGTTTGTATCTCCCAATGGGAACTATTTGTGTGTTGTTAGTTTCACAATTAAGATTCAGTGTACCTACAGGTGATATGTAGACATATAACACATGTCCTTGGTGAAGTTTCGAACTGTACGTATTTACGGCAAACCTGCATCATGACTGTGTTAATTTCTAAGAACAAGAAGTAGGGCAACTATTTTAGTAAGAAATACTTTTGAACAAAGACGAACTCTCTGGCTTCGATGTAGTGCCAGCTTATACCTGCAGATGACGGTTTTAAAAATAATCTGTACTGGTGTGTTTCCAACTCTTCTGCTCATATGACTTCTTTTCTGTGGTCTCACTATGTTTTCTACTCAGTGCTGTCTTGTAGATGGAAATTATGGCCAACTTTGTAAAACATTCCTAAGTGTTTCTTGATGGGAAATCCTGATGTTTATATGATTGCTAAAACAGATCCAGTCTGCTTCTTGGTCGCCAGGGACCTGTCAGCCAGCGCGCTAAGTTTGAGTAATGCAATGACATGCTACCAGTAAGTACACTGCTTGAAAGACTGATCAATTGCTACAAATGGGAGAGACAAACAGATTGATTTAAAGCGGGCGCTCCCAACACTGATCGTCCTGCAGTGCAATTCCTGCAGTGTTGATTCAAGATGTGAATTGCACAGACCCAAACAAACAGAACAGGATTGTCTTTATACACTCCAGTTAATAGATATGAGGAGCGTATACGGCATCCTGTGTGTGACCTTCTACCGTTGTCACAAGGCTGGCACAGACCTGATGTGGAGCGATAGTTTCAGCAAATGTCAAACTTCCAAATCAGGGGAGTGTAATCAGGTCCTGATCAGAGTCCTGGTGTCCTAACAGAACTGTGCAGACAAGCAAGACAGAAAACAGGATCGACTAGAGCGAAGCAGCTTAAATTACATCCTGTACAAAGAGCCTACGGGCTCTGCTGAGAAATGGGCCTCATTTCAACTTTTATACCCTCCCCACTCCTCCCCGACTACACACACACACACACACACACACACACACACACACACACACACACACACACACACACACACACACACACACACACCCACACACACACACACAAACACACAAACACACAAACACACACCCACACACACACACACACACACACACACACACACACACACACACACACACACACACACACCAAAGCCATAATGTTCTAGAAGCAGCACACACCTGATTTCCCCACTGTCCATTTCCTCAGTGGGCTTGACAGGAGATACAAGAGCGTATCGGTCGGAAACTGAGGACTGAACCTAAGAAAGAAGAGCTATGAAGCAGAGCAGAGAATGATCAGTCTTTGTTCCGCCAAAATGATCAGTGATCCGTCAACGACAGTAATTATATGAGGAGGACTGAAATTGCCAGCATGCACCTACATTTATCCAGTGGAGTGATTAACCCAAAATTCTCCATTGGTCTTATTTTCTTGGACTGAAAAATGGACCACAACCTAATTACCTGTATTGTCTGTTGTTGACTTGATAGCTCCCTGCCTTTAACATACACTTATTAGATAATTAGTGTAATTTGCTTCATCTTTGGGTGTTCATAATATCTTTGGTAATCTGTAATTTGACACATCTGCTTTTACTCATTATAGTAGTCTCGGTTGAAGACGCAGGTTTAATTCCTGTTATTGCCAGTGAGTCATTACAGCATTAGCACTGTGATATGCACTTGTACAGTCATCGCACAGCAGTAAGTAAAGATCGCAATGAAGCATTATATGTGATATATAATGACGTATGCACATAATGCTGAAACTAAATGTAAGCTGGGAGCTCTTGGTCAACTTTTTTTAAAGAACACTTTTTTTTCATTGCCAAAAAAGTGTCCATTAACACGGAATTATTTTGATTTAAAAAGAAAAATAATTTTCATATTAAAAGTGTAACTGTTATTATTGTGAACAACAATGTGGCCCATTCCTGTCAGTTTTATATTGTCATGATCATCTAAAATGTTATTTTTAAATGGCAGCTTCCCAATTCCTCTTTGTTCTAGTTGTAACATTGGTTCTGTATTAGTTTGGGATGGCTGTGGCTCAGTTGCTAGACTGGGTTCTCCACCATGATTGGGGGTTTGAGCCCTCATCTTGCCTTCACCATAGTTTCAAAGTGTCCTTGAGCAAGACAATGAACCCACTATGAACCCACTGCCCAGTCACCAACATAAAAGGCCAGGGTATCACCTTGCATGTGATCTCTATACGTCAGACATGGGTGACATTAACAAGAATGTAACACTCAAGCATAAATAGTGCAAGCTTGAGAGGCAGTCAAATTTTTTCACCAGGGTGAGGTGGTGCTCATATCAAGAGAGGCAAGGAACGTTTGATTTTAGCAAGCAAAGCAAATTACTCAAAAAACAAACAAACACAAGGAGCAGATTATATCATGGACAGGATGTCTGTCACTAATTTGTCAATCTGTATAAGCTGGTATAAAATTCCAACAAGACATTTCCTGAGATCTAAATTTTGTGAGGGCAGCTGGATTCACAGTGATGAACCCTTTCACATTAAGGCCCCATTGACACGACGACATTTCAAGTGAAAATGCGTCATTGTTGCGTTTTCGTTTCAGAAAAGTTTTGCATGTACATGGGAACTTTTTGAAAATGACGTTTCTTTCCACGGAGCTGGCCGAAACACCGAAAATTATGTCGTTAGTATGCCAGGCCATGAGTTGGCGTTGTTTGTTTGTTTCTTGTAAGGAAACCACGGAGTCGGTGTCGTGACGTCTTTGAAAAGTTCCACCTCAGAAGACGGTTTAAAAAAGTTTTCAAATAGCACTGTTGTCGTATAAACGGGACACTCAAAATGCAACGATAGTTTTCTGTTTTCACTTGAAAACATTGTAAACACGGCCACAAACTTGCCTCGATTAGCAGTTTTTGCCTTATTACTGCTTTAGTTTTCAGTGCAGATAAATTCCCCAACAAAGTGACATCGTTTTTTTTTTTTCCAAGCACCCAGGAAATTGTCATTTCATTTCACTATTCCATTATTGTGCATCTCTACTCAATACACCATCAGAACAGATATGTGCATTTGCCCAATGGGAAATGAAACATTTTGCAATTATGCATAATATTCTTCCTCCCTGGCAGCTGTGCAGTTCAATTGTTTGTGCTTGTATAAAGAGTGGGATGTTTTTCTTTTTAATCATTTTTTTTAATTTTTTTTTATTGCTGGTCTATTTGGTTTCAATTAAAGGCCAAGCAGCTTTTCATGATATTAGCCCAGTGATTCTCTCTACAAAGAGATCTCATTCAAAGGAGTGGAGTTCAAGTTCCTTCTCTGCTCAAGTGTCCTTAACAGGACAATGAAACCGGTCCAACTGCAGGCTTGTGTTCTGCTTTTGACCCCTGACCAGGAGAAAGAGAATTCTCAATTTATATTCATCCAATTCCCTCAGTGATTTGGTCATTTGAATTGTGTTTGGGCAACACAGATAAGGGCCAGTTTACAGTGGGAGAAATGAAAAGGAATAACAGCATGGGGGGGGGGGGGGGGGGGGGGGGGGGGGCTGGCTTCAATGACAGGAGACAGAGACAGGCATTTTCTCCAAGCTGTTGACATTTCAGTCTCACTGCACCCTTGGATAGTAATATTTCACACAGAGAGCGTTTGAAAAGGTGCGGACCTTATCATGTCTGTGTTTTTGCTGGGGGGAGAGAACGTTAAGGTGTGTGTGTGTGTGTGTGTGTGGCTTTATTTATGAGAAGCTTGACAAGTGAGCGCAAAAGTATCAAACCTCTGTAAGGACAAAGTCTTTGTTATCTTGAAATGCAGAGAAAGGAGCTCCAGCTTAAACGGGTGAATTTTAAACGGCAGCTAAACCCTGACAGGTTGTAAAGGATACAGAGCCCAGCTTTAAAGTTGCATACAATTCTTATCGTTTTAAAAAATTCTTCTTTTTTTTTTTTTTGTTGTTGTTGTACAAAGACTTTATACAATCTCTTGGGTAAATGGCAAAATGGCTTCAAAAGCCAATCTAGCTCCCCCGGCTGCAGGTACAACATACAGAATGCCGTGGAGCTGCTGACAAAAGGAAACATACTGATAGGGAATCTTCCAAAAGTTGATTCAAAGTAAAGTGATTCCTGGACACAACCCGTGAATACCCTCTCAATTTAATTTGGCTTTATATTGTATATATGTGGCGAAACCTCACAGCCCTAGCCATTGCTGAACAATTTCCGCAGTAAATCTAGATGATGCAAAAGAAAAAGAAATACAACCGCTCGGCAAGATGCAGCGGAGATGAGAAACCTGTAACGGAGACAGACTGCGGTGGGCGGCCATCTGTCTGGTATGCTTGGTGTGAGGGAAGAGAGAGAGAAAGGAACAAACAATGACAATTTCCAACAGTGATAACAATAAAAACAGCCACATTAGGCAGCAATGACTGGCGAGTTGCCTCCTGGCAGCTCAAAGGTCTACTCGCCAAAGTTGCTCAGCCACAAACTCATAATATTTTCATTTGTGAGGGAAAAAAAAAAAAATCACCGAGTGGTTCCCTGGCTCCAGAATTTTACACAGAGCTTCAGTGGTGCAGGGGAAGTTTGTGAGCCGGGATTCATTTTGATTGCTTTGAGATTATGGAAGCTATGTTATTGATAGCTCGTCTATTGTTTGGCCTGTTTCGAAGACTTTTGGGAGCTGCCTGTATGCTCACTATGTTTGGTTAAAACACACATCAAGGCATTTAAAGGGTACAACCCTGAGCGGGCGTGACATCTCTGATACACATGGTAAGATGTCTTCTCAGGTTACGGTGTTGTCCTGCTACAATCCAAAGACATGTTTCATTAGCTAATATAAAAATAAATAGATAAATAAATCTGTGTTGGCTCTGTGAGGAATTGGAGACCAGTATAGGGTTAACTTTGTCAATAATTGAAGAAGTTGATATATAACACATCTGATATAAACATTCAGAGCCACTTCATCAGTGACTTTTCAATAGGTTGCGGATAGAAAGCAAGTTTGGTTTAAGATACGGCTCTATTTTAATGTTTTAATCATTTTGTCATGTGTCACAATAATAAAATCAAGTAAATGGAAAATATCCTTCCTTCTTTCCTTTTTTCCAAGATGGCCAGCAGGTCATTTATACATTAAGGTGTTGTATGACTAGAGGGACCTTTGTTCAGTTCTTAGAACTATTCGAATCATTTCACCTTTAGCTGGTTTCTGTTCTGAAGGGAACATAGATTCCTTTTCAGTCCCCTAAGCTCAGTATGGAGAACTTTTTTAGTTTCTGTTCTTGGTACAGTACTTTGTGTCCTGTTACCTCGCAAGCGGGGCAGAGGAGACCGTGACTGGTCAAACATATGGGCTAATGGTGCTTGGGTAAACCCCCAGCTACATTATATGTCTAATTCTGTAGTAAATAAATAACTGAATCTGTGAAGTCCTTCATTGTAAAGACTTTGACATGTAGAAATAACACTTGGGGGCTTTATTTCACCCATTGGAGGTGCAAATGTAGGCAACATAAGAAAAGGCAAAAAGGCTCAAAACACGGTCGTCGGGTAACTCATTACACTTAGTTTCATTTCAGTTGGATTTTGTTGTTCTGCCTTTAGTTTGATGGATATGGTCACTTTAGCTCAAAGTAATGTTCCTGGATTTCAGGATGCTTTCTGTTTTGAGGATTAATTTGCCAAAGCAAAGCCCTCGTATATGCTTGTCTTGATAGTACCAGATAGTTAAAGAACATTGTCAGAGTGTTCTTGATGGAACAACTCCATCTGCCTTGTGCGTCCTCCCTCTTCACTGTAAATACGTATTGTTCAACCGGGACCGTTTCAGGCTCACTGAAGTGCCGATCATCCTACAAAAAGACGGGGGTTCCAGTAGCAGCACGGAGAAACTTTGGTTGCTTAACGGAATCACACACTTCAGTGGCTCAGCACCGGGTGAAAAACTGAGGCATCGGTGACACTCGTTTGGTTAGCAGACTGTGTAACGTCTCCTCTCCCGCCAATTTACCATTGGGGAAGTTGGGGATTGCGTAGCGGCTCCTGATTTCTCAGGTTGCAACCACATTACCTTGAGTTCCATCCAAACAAACTCTGGGCCAGAGGAAAATGGCTGCCGGGTGTGGTAGGTTTTTTCTTTTCTTTTCTTTTCTTTTTTTTTTGTCTTGTGTGCGTGTATGATGGAATCGGGGGGATGAATGAGCACATGTAAGGAGTGTTAGAATTACTGCCAGGGATATACACACACACACACACACACACACACACACACACACAAGACAGCGCTGAGCTGCTGGGTCATCCATGTCCATTTATATTCAAATTTGAGTGTTTGACCCCTGAAGTTCCTCCTGCAGCAGCCTTCTCTCTGTGCCTCTCTTTGTCTGAATGGATTCATCAGGCTGGAAGCTGTTTGTTCACATCCCACTGCCCTCATTAACATTTCACTACCCCGCTCCTGCTCCCTCCCGCTCTTTTTAGTGCAATTACACACACTCGCACATACACATATACACGCACACGCACACAAATCTACCCGTATGCAGCCTGAAGGTAACCATGGGCTCTGAGTATCTGACAGGCAGTTGAACAACACTGCAGGAGGAGTTTCAGTCTTTTCTCTCTCTCACTCTCTCACTCTCTCTCTCTCTCTCTCTCTCTCTCTCTCTCTCTCACCGTTTTCTGCCACTAATCTCGGCTATAGCTGCTGGGATTCGTCTGCACGCTGTCTGTGTTTTGATAGTTATTTGTGGCAATAATAAAACCATCTGGGAAGGCTAAAAATATTTTGTCCAGAGCTCAAATTCCAATTCAGAAAGCACACAAAAGAAGGCATAGCCGTGATGAACAATGTGGCTGAAACAATACAAACCGTTTTTGAGGAAAAACAGACTTTGGTCTTCAAGTGGCATGTCATTTACTTTAATCATCTTGAATGGTGATTACTGTTTTTTTTTCATTTCTTAATGCTGCATTCCTCTATGTGCTGAATGTCCATCCATCTCCTATACACACTTTCTTCAGGTTAGTATCAGGCAAAGGATAGGATATGCCGCTAGTAAAGGTACAATATGAAGTGTTTAAGTAGTAATTAGGTATTTGTAATGTGTTTGGTGGCAATAGGCTGTGGTTGTAGTATCATCCGGTCTGTCTTCAGTCTGATATCCTCAAGTTGTTGGAGTTTGCTTTTGACCTTATGCTCTTCAATGGCTTCAGCAATTTTGTATCTCCGTTATCATTGGAAATTAATGTGTTTTCTGTTGTTTCAAGGAAAAGACTACACAGCACCTTCAACCGTGGGAGTGTACGGTGGACCGACACTGTCCTGATCGCTCTCAGATGCTCTAAATCTGCTTGTTTTCTTACATTTTCTACCTCCCGTCCCTCTCATGCTCATTTACACCCTACATATCAGCAGGCACAGATGTGATGTGATCACATCAGTGTGTATTTTGTCAGCATGTTTCTCAGCATGCTGCTGCTAACCGGCTCTGACGGCGCACAGCCACTGAAGGCATGGTAGAAGTGCGGGTGACAGACGGATATGACACGTTCTGATTTGATTTAACAGACTGATCTGCAGTGATGGCTCGCAACCTCTTATAAGTGGGTTCAGTGTGTGTGTGTGTGTGTGTGTGTGTGTGTGCGTGTGTGTGTGTTTGTGTGTGTTTGTGTGCATGCGACAGCTGGTTTGAGGTTTGCGGTGCATTTTCAGGAAGAGAAGATGTTGGAACAAGAATGGGACTTTGCGAATTGGATAAATTGGCAATTTCTTAGCAGAGATTCTGGCGGAATGACATTGGTTTACACAGCAAAGTGAGAAACATATGTAGATAATAGAAATGGAAGTCTATTTGGAAAGTGCTCCCTTTCTCCGCAGTCCCAGCTGGGGAATGACTGGTCTTGGGCTCAGTCTCGAGAGGAAACTTTGATTAGGGGATTGGCTTTGTGGATTTAGGCTGTCACGTCCAGCTAACATGATGGCTGAAGCTGCCGACCAACACATGCGGTAGGTGCAAGTACTCTGAATCAGAGCCGATGAAAGGCGAAAGAGGATACTAATACTGTATTGATGAATTTAAGACTCAGTTTAGAGTGTGCTGGGCTCTCTACCCAACTGTCCATATTGACTTGTATTCATGCTGGGTTGTATATATAAAAAAAAAAAACACATTACATTTTCTTGATATCAATTTGTGTCCAACCATGACCTGTGCAGAGTTTGAATTGAAGAAAAAAATAGGACAAAATTAATTTTCTGGTAGAATTTGATATAGAAAATGTTACTTTTTTGAGATTAGATCAAGCTTGATAAGCAACATTTAGTGTTACGCAGGAATAAAAACATGAATAGTTAACACTTCTGCCTTAAAATATAAATATAAACGATACAAAACTGTCTCGAGTCTCACATCAGATTAGAGTCTAGTATTGATATACCCACCTCGCAGCCTTAATTTGCACTTTTGACCAGGCAGTTCCACTTTAATTATCCTCTGAAAACTCAGTCAAGCAGACGGAGGAAAGAAGAGTGTGATGTTGATATAGTGCCAGGAAGTCAGATTGCAAACATACTATTCATAAAACCCCCCAGACTGTCCATGCTTAAGTAATTGGGTTTGACATTTGGAACATGTCCAAAAACAAAGGAAGTACAACAGTGGGGTCTGAGTGAACTCTTGCTCCTGTTGGTTTATGAAAAGAGGCAGTAAAATGATTTTTGACGACAAAAGTTTTGCTTCCCCTGACAGGTAGCGTGGTCGTTCAAGCACTCCAAAGACCTTCGGGGCGTCACTCCTAATTAAATTCTCCCGGGCTCCAAACAGTCAGTCAGTACACAGCAACTATTGTAATGACTGATTAAATGTTTTGATTAACAGTTGCGTTAAAAGCTTAAACAGATTCCAGCTTGTCAAATTAATTGATTTTCTTGAGATCTGCGGCGCCATTTGGTTGCGACCGTGCACTCGAGATTGTCAGCTCAATGTGTCTCAGTGGTTTAAGTTTCAGAGTGACCTTTATCCAGATATTGTGTGTCATGTTTACTGCTCCAGAGGAAAAGGAGAAAGAAAAAAAAACAGGATTATGATTATGCAGCATTACAAAGATCTGAGTCTGCTCCTCCTCAGTCCAGCTGCATGGACCCAGATAGTAAAGGGTGAAAGTCAGGATAACGAGAGAAAACGGGAAAATGGGGGAACTGAGTGGTGTGAAGCACACAGTATACAGTATATGTGTGTTCTTAAGTCCGCAATTGGTGTTTTAGCATCAAATAATCTGGGTATGAAAAAGGCGTGAAACTGTTACTTGATGCAGTAATACTCACAGCTCCACTTTATTCCTCAACATCCAGCAGAAGCTATATCCTCACAGTATTTATGCAAAGCACATGTGTGTGAGTGTGTGTAACTGAGCACCAGAAAGATTTGATTGTCATGGAACGTGTTACCTGACTCACCTTCCTGGGAGTCCTGCTCAATTTGAGCAGCTCAAAAGTTGATCTGATTTCATAGTGATTTTGTTCTTGTTTTTAGATCGGGATGTAACGGAGTAATGGAATTGCAGCACCCCCGAAAGCAGCTTTGACTTTGTCTAATAACGCTCACCTCACAGCTTTATTTCGATAAGACGTGTATTGTTTTTAAAGTCACCATAAATCTTCCTACTGAGTGTCGACGCAAGGTTTCGTGGAATTTTTCGCTGTGAACTCAGGCCAGCAGTGATTTCAATGTTTTGATACACTTTCATACTAATGCGTTTTGGTGAAATGTGACTGAAATCGGCCAAATGTGGGATTAGATGATTTAATTACTAACCAAACATGGATTGAGAAAGCAGGACGTTGACAGACAACTCGCATCTGTTCTCAGTAAGTGCTTCTTTGTATGCATATTTCAGCATTCTGTTTATTCTCTTGACTTTTTATTTCTTTCTGGTACTTTCTTCCTCTCAAACAGTCTTTTTTTTTTTCTTCTTTTTTCTAGCCTTCAGCTTTTTGGGCCGTCAAAATAAACACTTAAGCTCCACATAGGCAGGGAGAACCCTGTTTATGTCCTCTCTATCTCCCCCTGCCTCTCATCTTATCTCCCTCCTTCATTCCCCTTGGCAGTCTCCCCCGCTCTCTCTCTATCCTGTTGACTCTCTCCGTTCTGTGTTGCTGTGCGTGAGATGCTCTCTCGCCCGGTGTGATGCCTCGCCGTCCTGCAGGACTGTCGGCGAGAAATGGTGAGGGGCGGGAAAAACAGAGGAGAATCAGGCCTGAACAGAAGGAGGGCCTGGCCGGCAGGAAGACTGAGATGACTAACCAAGAAACTCCCCGCTGCCTCCTGGCTGATGGTGACAGATTAGGGCCGCTGGAGCGAGTGGGGCCGGGCATATAAATGAGATATTTAAGAAACGTGAAAAATTGGCCGCAAATTGTCACAAACAGCCATTGGTGGACCCACACCTAACTTCATAGAGGCTGTTTCCAATCCATTCCCGAAGCTCACGCTGGGTGCCAAAGGAGGCCCTGCTGGCGGGTGTGAGATAAGAAAGAACCGCCACCTCTGACCTCCATACGCGTCTGATGTGGCTTCCAGTGACGTCTCCCCATCGCTGTGTGTGTGTGTGTGTGTGTGTGTGTGTGTGTGTGTGTGTGTGTGTGTGTGTGTGTGTGTGTGTGTGTGTCTGTGTCGGTCCGTGCACACATCGAGCAGGTATCTATCCCCGTGCTCTGACCGTGTGAAATTGAGGAAAACATTCTTTATGAAGTGGTTCACGTGAATGTGGAGGGGGGGTAAGAAATGAGGGCAGGCCACTTAGATGTTTACTCTGCGGCGTATCAGCATGCGTGCAAACCCAGGAGTGCAAGCACCACTTAGCGGCGCTTTTATGTTTCGTCACATCGTAAATGTCAGCTCACTCAGCGCTGCATGAATATTGACACGGTGTCGCGACGCGTCCCGACTCTCCAGCTTGTCGTGGATGTTAAAACCGCCACTTAGCAACCGAGAGGCTCTCAGCAGAGCAAGACTGACATTCGGCCCGGCTGGCCCAGGCCTCTCCCTTCAAAATGCTCCACAAAGCCACCAAACGTGAATGTATTAGTACCAGAGCCATGAATTATGCACCGAGTGAACACCAAGGCCAAATGGACTGGAGAAAGTCTTTTTTTTTTTTTTGTTGTTTTTCACCCCCTTTAGCTTGGAGTGAGAGGGATTTGGTTTCAGAAACAGTTCTTCCGGGTTTGTTTTCAATGAAGTGTGATGAATCAGTTTTATAAGTTTTAACTGAGGGGATGGTTTGTGATGTTTTATGTATGAAAGGTTGTGCAAAAGTTTTCGCTTGGTTTATGTCCACTGTGCAACAAAACATGTGATTAGAGCTGATTGGTGTGAATGCAGGTGTGTGTGTGTGTGTGTGTGTGTGTGTGTGCGTGTGTGTGTGTGTGTGTGTGTGTGTGTGTGTGTGTGTGTGTGTGTGTGTGTGTGTGTGTGTGTGTGTGTGTGTGTGTGTGTGTGTGTGTGTGTGGCCTGCCTTCACCCTTAAGTCACCTGGGGTACGTGCCAGTGTCCCATAACCCTGAATTGGATAATAGCGCTACAGAGGGAGGATGGATGGATGGATGGATGGATAAATATTCTTATTATCTACCGTTACCTCCCACTAAAATTCGTGGAACATTAATAACATTTTAATTCAATTACAGTTTTCAACATTTTCCAGAACATTGTATAAGACAAGAAGGTACAACGGACTTCAGCAAACGTCAATATGAACAGATGTACAACAACACGCATCACAATATTATATGTCACAATATATAGCGTGATATGGTACGATACAACAGATGATGCAAGATAACATGGTGCGATAAGTTATGGCTCAAAATATTTAGATGCAATATAAGATACCACATGATATAAGATGAAACAAGATAAAAACGATATGATCCTACACAATATGTCACAATTCTAGAAGAGAGTAAAGGATACAACATGATACATGGAGGTTCAATTCAAAAAAGACAATGACACCACACTAGACGATGATATAGGAGGGAAACAACGAGCTTGATGGATTATGTTACCATGTGTCGTAGCAATATGTGATATATAAGAGGAGAAGATATGATAAAATATGAGCATTATGATGTTCCGGTTGAATATGATGAAATAGAATATGATACGAGATGAAAATGCAGTGACGTGATATTAAATGAAAGGATATAATACAAGGTAAGATATAAAAGAGGACAATACTATATATATATATATATATATATATATATATATATATATATATATATATATATATATATATATATATATATATATATATATATATAAAAACAGACAAATTGAACAAGTTAAAGTTCGAGATACAATGTTATGTATTATGATAGGAAAATATAAACTACACAATGATGTAAAAAAACATGACATGATATATTATGTTATGATTCAAAAGACATGATTGATTCGACTTAAAACAACACACCTTAACTGAAAACACAATGTTTACACGACCCATTTATTCTTGCAGTGTTTCTTTTGGATAACTGTGTTTTTTACTATTCAACATGTAAATTGAGAGAATGGCATTTGAGTTGTGGTGTTGCAAGGCGGCTTCGTGTTAACAGACGTTCACAAACGTCCCACACTTACTGTGTCGTGACATTTGAGATTAAATTGATAAATCTGTGTGCGTCCTGGTCTGCCCGGCTGTCTCTCCAGTGCCACGTCTGCACAGCCCCCCAGCATTCGACCAATATACAATAAAAGGGCTGGCTCAAGCTTCTATAAAACAGAACCGGGAATCTGCTCGCGGCTATTATTTGTATCATTTTATCTCAAATTGACTTTGAGTTTGCAATGCAACTTGCAGATATGGACAACAGGAATGTCAGGATTTTAATGGGGAAAAAAAAAAACAACCATCCGAGTTAAACAGTAGACCTCATCAAATGGGGGTTAAACTGCGGTGTGTTTATCTTGCTGTGCACGCTGTGTGTGTTAGGCAGGCCTGCAGCCCAGTGTGAAACTAAGCAAGTGTGGCACAGAGGGCACTGATTGCTGGGCTCAGTCCTCTGAGGTATGTGGTGGGAATATTTAACCCTGGACGGCTGACTGGACTGGACAGGGCATGCATACTGAATGTAGCCTTGTTCCTCCCTCCGTGTGTGTGTGGAGTAAAAGTATGTGACATGTGTCAGCGTACAGCTCGCAACACCTGTCCATCATGTGTCAGGAGAGCTGTCTGCTGGCCGGGGCCCAATAACATCCTGGGCTCCTGTTGCTCTGGGGAATAGCGCTTTGTGTACAGAAAACAGGTACATACAAACAACTTGGATGTGCTTTGTACTCATCTTCACATCCTGACATGATTATCCTAAAGTCACTTTAGCAGCCATTGACTTTGAGCTGTCAAACGTTGACTCAACACATGTTCCAACACAAGCTACAATTTTTGCTCATGGAATTTTAACATGAACAAAACCCCCCGGTACCCTAAAACACTGTGATAGATACATTTAACAATAGTGTGTAGATTCCCAATATCAGTGAAAGAAGTTCCCAAAACAAACAAACCCAACAACAGCAAAGCCATATTAATGATGGAGAGGATGGACGACAAACCGGAGGTTCAACTTGCACTGTTGCATTGTGAAAGGCTTAATTAAGACAACACTGGAAAGCATACAAACTTTGTTGGACTAGAAAAGAAACACCAGAATATGATAATGATCTGATTATATATGAGTGAGACACAATTCGGTGAGTAATTGAGTAGTATCATATATGTTCGGCCCAACACAGGGACATTTTAGGGGGTAATAAATAACCCCAGAACTAAATTTGGATGTCGTGTCCAGTGAGTTTGACACCTCTGGTCTAAAGAAAACCTCCTTGCTTCAGTGTCTTTCTCTTTTGGTCGCTTGTATTTTGGTCTGATTCCTTAGAGTTAATGTTTTTGGCTTCATTTACACGATAATGTTTCATGTGAAAATGCATAAATTTCATTGTGGACAACGTTTTGAAAAGGATGTTCTTTTTACACAGAAGCTGCAGAAATGCTGACAACAATATTGTTTTCATGTTTGAGCCACTAGTGCCGTTAACAATAAGTAATAAACAATAACGGCGAGCGCTTGGATATTTGTATGGTCAGACGACAAAGTTGGATTTCTATTGCTGGGGACTATATAACTACCAAGTCCCAGGAGAAAATGGAAGGGGAGTCCTGACACTCTGGAGGCCGCCATTGTTATTATTGTCCACCGATTTATGCATGCGCAGCAGAAATATTTACGACGGTGGTGTGCATGCCCAATGGCAGCATTTTCGAAAAGTTCCCTCTCGGTAGCCGTTTTCAAAAAGCCAAGTAAACGAGGCCTTTGACGACGTTTCAGCTAATCCTGCCAGTGAGTTGAAGAGTAGCCAAAACCTCTCAGGAATAACTTGTGACTGTTGGAATAAACCCCACATCTTCAACCTTAAACCTTAAAACTTAGAATTGATGAACTGTTCAACCATATAAAATCAGAACTGCGATGTCGAAATTGAACATTGTTGTTTTCCTGAGCTGCGGCTTGACTTTCACGTCCACGTTCAGCTTGTAAGAAAAGGGCTGACTGGCTCGGTGCTGAGTTTTCTATGTTCATATTAGAGTTTAGCCAAACCACCACAGTCTTGGTAATGAAAGGGAAACACTGGATTGTTTGAGGGATACAGGCTTTACGTACCACAGCTGCCCGTGTAAAATATAGAAAGATCCTGCTGTTTATGTCAGCCGCAGCTTTGCCTGAAGTCACACTCGGCACACTATCTTCCTAATGCAGCCTAAACAGCTTCACTCATACTCCCAGCTGACATTTATGTCAGAGATTTTGGCTGTTTTTCAAGTGAGCCTGCTCACACACACAAGCAGTGAAGCAGCACCCCCCCCCCCCCCCCCCCCTTTTTTTTTTTTTTAAGAACAACTGCAAGAAACTGTCAGAAACAACCAAACAGAAAAAAAAGAGCAAACACTGAGTGGGTGGAGTGGGTGCTAAATATGAGTTGCACTTCACTCAAGGCCAGCGACACTGCGCTGCAACCAAAGAAGTGTTCGTCGTTCAGACGAGATCGGGACACGGAGGCCATTAGGATGCGAGCTCTGCAGTTGTGAATAAGTGACTGAATTGAGCTCAGCAGCGGGCTTTGATCTGAATCAACACTCTGCTTCCATGCCACAGTCAGGAGCGTGGCTGTGCATACTAAATGCGAGCAGGGAACAGCTCTTTACTCGCATTCACTACCTCACACTTTCATCATTCACTGCTGTCTGTGCACTACAGGTCACCTTTTTCCCCAGAAGCCTGTAAGGCTGCGGTTACGATCATTACTGATTTCTGCGGGAGAACACTGTCCTGAGCCTTTTTTCACACGTCTCTTTTGTAGTGAAATTCGGAGGAAGACCTGTCGGCACATGCCCAATCTTTGATGCTGCTGTTTCACCATGGATGGAAAACCTATCGCCAAATCGTGACTGTCGTTTTGGATAGCCAGAGAAAGAAATTCACTGAAGTAACCAGTGTTGTTGAACGTTTACATTAATATTTAAAAGATCCTAATCCGATCAGTGAGCGAGTGCTCCTCTTAGGTTAAGTGGAGGCTCTCCAGGAAGTGGGAATTTAAGCTTCTGCCCTCCAAACCTTCCTTGTATTTCACAAGTGCCATGACATGCAATGTGCTAAGTGGCTCATCGTAAAACCGAAGTCTATTTCTCCTTTCTGCCCATCTTCTATTTGCATCCTAATATCACCCACTTTCAACTTCATGTAAGTGAAATTTGGTGGCATGTTTTCATTTCAACATGTGTGAAAGCTTAGAAAGCAGTTGTGGTTTGTCAAGAATCAAATAAGACCACATTCTCGAAGCCACTGTTGGGTTCAAGGGGCCATATTGTGTTTTTTGGAGTTTTTGATTAAAAAAATTTTCTTTCCACTGATGTTATTTCCTTTGAGGATGTCATATATGGGCCATGCACAGCTGAAGTTTAGATGTGTGGCGCCTCATAGCTCACTTTTGATATCATTCCTACCTCCTTGCTGATGCCGGCCATAGATGGACATGTGCATCCAGCATTTGAGTATCTAAATACATCTAATGGTATGAAGCAGTTCAGGCATGAAGAAATGAAAAGTAAAGACTTTGAGATTGTAGGATGAATGTAACATTTAATGCTTATGTTGCTGAACAGAATGGTGCGGTTCAGAGGCTCCTTTTTCGAAGCCTTTCATAACGGAGTTGGGAAAAGCTTAGCCAAGCCCCTATGAAGATAATACAAAATATTTACTTTTCCCAATAGTATTGCCAATATTTTCATAGTGTTCGAGGAAAATCAGGCCTATTTCCTCCAGATTTGTTCAGAAGAAATTGTTCCCTATTGTAGTTTAGTTATCCCTTTGTTGATTAGGCCTATGTATAAGCAAGAATCCGATATTTTTGAAAAGATTCCATGACAAGACAACGTGATAATATACAGTGCAATCAAGTGATGACTTGTAAAGCGCTTTGGGACTGCTCTAACAGTTGAAAAGTGCTATATAAGTGAAATCCATTTACCATTTAATCAGAAATCATTAAACTGCAGATTTAATCAGACTATCTTTGCTCTAATATTTATATGTTTTGCTTTTTCCTGCAGTTTCCTACAGTAACTGTGATGTACTGATCCACCTGTTCTTTCTGTGATATCATTAGCTCAGTTTGGGTCTGTGCAGCCTGCATATGCATCAGTTGGTCTGGACGAGTGGTCATTGTGGTCAGCAACACAACTGAAGTGGTGACATGGACCATTGCACTTGTCTGCTTCATTGAGATTCATCACTCTGCTTGTAATGTTTCATCCGTTCTTTCACTCTGCTTAAATTTCCCACTCACATTTCCATCATATATTCAGGGCAATTTGTAGAAATCCGTCTTTTGTCCCTTGCCAGTTGTAAGCGATTCCTCAGATGTCCACTCGTACAGAAATACCTTTCTGCAAAGCCTCGGAAACTCATTGCTGTTCACGGGAATACTTTTCAATTAAGGATCCCCACTGTGGTTAACGAGCAGGTCAAACCAAAAAAGCCCCACCAGACTTATCATTTGCTGTGGTTTGGTTGAAATCAGCAACGTACAAATGTATGTTCCTGCCGAGACCGAGGCCATCTATAGCAGCTCTAACAAGGTTTACATAAGTGGTGTATATTAGTCCATTACATTATGAGAGCACTCCAATTCTGTCAGCACTTTGTGATTTAGAGAAGGAACTGCCATCTGGCCATGAGTGGAAGGGCTGCGCTGATGAGGCCGAGCTATGGAAAATCTCATTATGTCTTGAGCCCGATGTGCTGACGTTACCCTCGCGGCCCTGCGGCTCCTGCTTGGGCCTCGACAAGGCAGCCCAAGCAGCAAGTGCGATGGCTTTGTGATTTTTGTTCGACCTGCTGTAACTGATCCGTCTTGTAAACGTCTTCCGAGGTCCGAGATGCTTTTATGGAGCCGCTGCGCCTGGTCAGAAAACTGAGCCTGGCTTCGAATAGCCAGCCACAGGAAATCTGTTTTAGCCATAATGGGGGTTGTAAAGGACGCGCCGTAATGTATAGTCTGCAACAGCTGCAACATGCTTCAGTGGTTCAGATCCACTTTTAATCATTTTTGGAAACCAGGAGAATTTATTGCAACCATTTGAGGTTCTGAGCTTTGTATTGCTTCGCTACGTTCAGCCTATTTTATGTTTTTACATGAGGGAAATATGGAAGGTTAAGTTTGTACTACTGAAAACTGCTACACTGTTTAATTTTGAGCGTGTTCTCAGTGCCTTTAGGGAGCCTTTGCTCACAGCTTAGGTCACAGCACTAGAAAGATCAGCTTCCTCAAAGTGAAAAATGTATAGCCACAAATGAGCCGATTCCTGGTGAGGGAAGGAAATAAATTTGTACATTTGTGACATTTGTAGCACATTTGCCAAAACATTGGTATTGTTTTAGAAATCGGAGCAGCAGACAGCCGAGTCCACCTGCTTCATGTCAGCTTTGTGTCAGCTGCCTTCGCGGATTCAAGGGAAGCAAGATCAACTGTTGTTCTTTCGAGCACCTGGTTTAACAGTGTTGCGTCACAGTTGCCTATCACGGCACTTATAGAAGCCCTTACGCTCTTTAACATAAGGTCATATAATATGGCAAAGGTCAACAAGAGGCATTAATGCAGTGGACGAATGAAATAATAAATCCTTACTTTCAATAGAAGCAAGCCATTTGGGGTATTATAACATTAACTGATGGATTTGGGTTGGCTAAGGGGTTTTGGACTGCCTCACATGTCTCTGCCGTTCTGTACCTTTCAAGCAGTGTCAGGTGTGATTGTTTCTTGTCTCTTGATTCAATCAATCAGAGTTGTAGAGGTTCCAGGAAACATGCTGTACAATTAAAAAAAACAAAACAAAAAAAAACAAAAACATAACGGTCATCAGTTTGCCAACAATATATTAGTTAATGTGCTCTGAAAAAGTAGTTTCAAAACCTGAATCTTACTGTGAAACAAAAACTAAACTCTGGACATAATGTGCCTCAGAGACATTCTCTTAAGACCTTTGACTGAGACAAAAGAAGCACCGAAAAGAAACTATGCAGTCTGTTCAGACTACTGTTGAGTCATGTGAACTGAATGTAGAATGATGATCTCACTGCTAAACCGTTAACGTGGTGAACTCAGGAGGGGGTTGAATCCAGTCTGCCTTTGTCTGTCACTTACTGTTTTCACAGTTGGCAAGAGGAAGGGTAGTGCTTCGATGTTGGAATGCTGGTCAGTGGGCACTAGCCAAAAGAGTCCTTGGCATCCACTGTCATGGCAACATCTCTGCCCCCTCTTCCTCTCCTTCTACCAATCAGAACTCAGTTTACAGCTGAGAGAACGAGAGATGAGAACAACAAAAGACTGATGGACAAGCTGAACAACGGATAGCGACAGAGGTAAAGTAATGGCCAGTCCCTAAGTCCCTCCCACACTTGCACTGAGGCGTGTGTGTGTGACTGTGTGTGTGAGTGTGTGTGTGTGAGTGTGTGTGTGTGAGTGTCGTTTGGGAAAGCACATGCCAGTGTGAAGCTGTGCGGTAGCCCTAAATCTCAGCCAGTCTTTTTCTCAGCCACTGAACTGCCATTAATCTTGGATGTTTGCCTGTTTGTTTGTAACGGATTATAAGGCGCCGGAACTAATGAGTTTTAGACCTGAACCCGGAGCTCAGTCTGGTGAAGATGGTCGGGGAAGTGAAGTAGGAGTACAAGAGAGAGAAGGAGGGGGGGGGGGGGGGCAAACAAACAAAAAAAGTCGAGTGAAAGGACAAGATGGAGAGTTGGACGGAGAGGCTGCATGGTTGGTGGCGTTTCTGCAGGAATGCAACACAGGAGAGCCCAAAGAGCTCCGCAGACTTGAGGCAAGCTGGACCACTCGAGGTGGTTGGGACACCGTGAGAGCCAGCGCAGCCTGGTTAAACAGGATTACACTCGAAACCATTTGTCTTCAATCAAAGCGTAATAGTAAAGTCGGTTCACCGGCTCTATCGAGTTAATTGTGAAGTCAATTGTCCAAAGTCCGTCACTACTACTAGAGGTGAAGTGAATTTTGTAAAACATTTAACATTTAACGTATGTTTTCTTTAAAAACAATAGCCCAGAGCTTCCACTTCTGCCAGCCTCTCATGGGAGACCCCAAGGTGGTCCCCGGCGAGATGAGACTTGTAATCCCTGCTGTGTGCTCTGTCTGGCCTGAGGCCTCCTGCCAGTTGGATGTGCCCAGAAAACCAATGAAGAGGTGACACAGATCCTTTAATTGGGCCATTCTTTCAACTCTGCATCCCTCTTTACTATCACGTTGAAATACAGTCTGTATAAGGGCTGATAGTGCTGCACTTGTCTGCCATTGATCAGCAGCAAATCATCTGAGAGTTGACCTTTGAAAAGATTGGAAAAGAAAACTGGGCCCTTTACGAAGGTCACTCCGTTGCGATGTACTCAGCAAGCTGTCTCGGCGTCGTTAATCTTTGCCAACTCTTTTATGATGATGCACAAACCATATAAGAAGCTTTTTTCTTGTGTATTTATTATGGGCTTGTCTGATAGCGTCAATCTGCATCAAGCGCCTGTCATAACACTGACGGTACAATGTCTGCAAAATCCAATCAAGACCATGATTTGGACATCCTCCCTGTACCTCCAAGATTAATTGTACATCAGCCCAAAATAATAATAAAAAAAGAAAACTCCAGATATCCTTTTGTTGCAAATTAAAAAATGTGATGATGTTGTGATTCACCTTCATTAGAGCTATGTCACTGGAACAAAAGCGCATTTGCTTGTGGCTGGCTTCTGTATGGTGGACAAAGAGAGTAAAGAAGTGTCTTATCTTTTTTAAAAAGACATGATCTGTAACTGCTCTTTCTCTTGGCTTATGTTTATAACAATGACATATTCAGCTTAGTAATGTTGCCAGTTACCATTTGTTCTATTGGATTCATATATAATCTGCAGTCCTCAATACTTATAAAAGTGTAGGCGGTGGAGTGGATTTACCGCCGACCACGGTTGGCAATTGGACACATCCCAACCGTTCCATGTGCCAACTGTTCCTTAGGCAAAAGTGAGACCCATGCTGTCTCCCATGGAGACCCAGCATCTGGCATGGCAACTCCATCACCACTGGACTCTGTGTTTGAAACTCAATGTTTTATCCAACAAGCCGCCAAACCAATGCAAACATATGAGTGAGGTGTAATTACTATTGAAGTAACTCAATGGGAAGGGGGACTCTCCAGACTCAGATACCATGGGTTGTTAATCCGGCCGGTTTCATGCGGTCCAATGAAGTTTCCAGTGAAGGATAGTTTGGATGATGCTGTTCCTCTGGAGTAAAGATAGAAAGAGATAGAATTTCTTACATTTTTGACATTGACATTGAAACTGTGGGGGTTGAGATTTCTTACTTGGGCTTGGGGAGAAAAATGAGAAAAGCAAATGAAATCTAGAAGTAATTCAGGGCCTTAACCAGGAGCTACTCCTTAAACAAGGTTCCCGAGAGGGAGTCATTATCAAACCAACGTTTTTTTGTTTTTTTTTTCCGCGTGCCTGCTTCTGCTGGGAAAAAAAACAAAATCAAATGAATAACTTATAACCCACAGAAGTATAGGCCATATGTTTATTGTAGCTGTGAGCAACCGAAAAAAAGCAAAGGTCGAAAATTAAAGAGGAACATTGCCACTAATGAGTTATTTGGCTCAGTGCTTTAATATCTACTCCGATACTCATCCAGGCTGATACTCTCCAGCCTGTCTTTCCTCTTCCCTCCGCTTTCCTCTTAAGCGCTCCTTAGTAACAAGAGTGGGAACTAGGGTGGACCCCCCCCCCCCCCCCCCCCCATCCCCAAAGCCTGCCCTGGAGGAAAACTGTAATCACACAGCATGAAACCATCATAGATGAACAGACCCACAATCGCCTTGCTGGTTAATTAGTATTCGTCCACACAGTGGACATGCATGATTCATGAATCCCACCCCCCATCTGTAAGACATATGGAGACCATCAGGATAGTTGGATGAAAATTTGACTGGGAGCATGTGAAAGTGAGATTGGCAGGTGGTAGCAGTTTTATTAAAAGGCTACACTAACTATAGCTGGAGGAATGCTGATTTCACGTGAGATAGAACAGAGAAATTCAAAGACTTCCCAAAGACTTGCACATTGTTTTCGCCAGCAGAATTGGAGATTGATGAATTTTACAGTGAAGAAGTAGGTTTGCATTTAGTTTTAAAACTTATAGAAAGGTTAAAAAAAATTGCTACACTTTTGGCGGTACTTCAATACTATGGTTTTTTTTTTTTTTACTTTTCGTATGTATTCTGTTCATGGTTTGATGAAGTGTCAAAATCTACATGCTAAGACTGCTCGGTGTTTCATGAATATTTGATGTCAATTGGCTGTCCTTGACAATACTGTTGAGATATTGATAGAAACGTGTTGAATTCATTCCAGTGTTCTGATACAGGAGAGTAGTATGCATTGTAGAGTATCAAATATCATGTCATACTTCTGACCGCAGAGAAAAGTCTAAACCCACAATTACTGGGTCTGGTTGTTGAATATTCCCATGATAAAAAAGATTGACCTTCAAACTTTATGGAAATAAACATTTGACATGTTTTCTAAAATGTTGATTAAGTTTAAACAAACATAAAAAAGGTTAAACACTTTGAATATAACGTCTGTGGGTTTTCTCGCATCTCCTTTCATTACTCTCCAACACTCAGATCCATACAAAGCTTTGTCAATGATTTTGAACAACATTTTCACTTTTTCTAAGACCAGAAAAGTCTGAATGGTTGCGTTCTGTGATAGGTTTACTCTGATGGCTTCACCCTAACCATAACCAGACATCAGTCTCCCAGCTTAACCTAACCAACACAGTTATTAGGGGCAGTTAAGTTGGAGTTAATCACATAGTAGGACAAGTTGAGGCATCGCTTGAATCAAATGCAACAATTCCCCTCTTTGGTTTTCCTGAATGCTGTCGCAGAGACACCATCTATTAGTTGCTGGCCGACGTCCCCATGCTATTTGCAGTTGGTCAAACTGGGAAACTTTCATACTAATACTTTCTGTTGATTTGGATCATGAACTTTAATAGCTTGAATTACCGCCTTATGGGTACAGAACTTGCAATTGGAGCAACAGAACTTGAGTGAAGCTGATGATTTCAATCCAACATTTGTAGTTAGTCTACTTAATACTTTGACTTCACACCAAACACTGTTTTTCACAGTGCTTTAATAATAAATGTACTTGCGAGCATGTGTTTGCCCATTGGTGTACAATGAGGAGAGTGTAGAGCAATGCTTTGTTTCAGAAAATAAAAAAATGATTACATCATTAAACAAATGTCTTGCTGTCTTCTGTTATATTAGGGTCCTGAGGTCATTTGCATATATGTTGAGGAGCCATATGCCAAGAGATAATGAGCTGAAGTAGTATTTGTTGATTCAAGTCATTTTACTATTTAGACTATTTAGACTCTCGCCCAATGAATGCAAGCGACAGTAATGAGAGCTGAACTCATTTTGTAGGAACCAGTTTTTCTGCACATCCGCAACTAGATAATCAATAACACCAGTGGTGGCCTCCAAAGTGTCATGACTCCCAGTCCATATTCTCCTGAGACTTGGTAGATTTATAACTGAGAGCATCCCGTAATAGTAATCTAAATTTGTCATCTGTCTATACGAATGTCCGCCATTGTTAATGTTTCTAGCATCTTGTTCTCTGTCCGCACATATCTGTGGTTTCATTACAAAAACAACCAACAGCACCTACTAGTTGCCCTTCACGAAAAATGCATACTTTTATAAACGCAACACTTTTCTGAAACGAAAAGGCAACAATTATACACTTCCACATGAAACTCAAACAAGGCCCAACAGTTATTCTTGTCCATGAATTCGCCCTCTTCTTCCAAAAATAACTATTGTGTATTGTCAAGGGCTGAATATCACCTATTTTATCATATGTTACCTTGCAACTGGAAAGTTTTCTCTTCTTTTAACTGAGGTATACAGTAAGGTTTTTCTCAAGGACAAAAAAAAAAAAAAACTCCCTTAATGGGGTTAGTAAGATCTGACCTCAGGTGGAACATCCAGTCAGCCATTAACTGTGGGACTGGTTATTCAGTTCCGGGCTTGTTGTGTGCAGACACCATAGTGTCCTCAAGCAAGACACTCAATCCTAAATCCTCATGCGGAAAAAACCCCCAAAAAACAACAACCACAAAGTATGTCACTGACTCACTTTGATACAAACTTCGTGCCACAGGAAGATACTGTGATGTGCATGTTTGAAAAATGGCCATTATTTAAATTTTCTCTGCATGCTCCACCCCACCGGGCATGCTGGCGGCACGTTGGCCTCGTTGAGGACAGCTTAGCTTTGATCAAACCCACAGAAAAGCTTGAAATGACACGTGCTGCATAGCTTCAAATTGTTTATTAACAATTGAAAGGCACATCACATATGTGTCTGAACTCTCCATTGCATACCTCCACATATTTCCTGACTGTTTGACAGTATCGCAGATGTGCTCTGTGTGGTTTTACAAATGGAAAATATTCAGGGCGTTTTGAGTTCAGCCTGAAGTGTTTGCTTTCTTTGGAAACTTTTAGATCCAGGATTGAATTGAAACGTATCTGTGGGTTTAAGGAGTGTGAATAATGGTGAGATGCATTTATGCTGATGGACCACATGGGTGGATGTGGCAGTACATTGTTAATCAATGTAATATAAGGAAAACCACAGAGAATTTCCTTTAAGTTATATGCCTGGTGGCCAGGAGAACTTTTTTTTCTTTTCTTTTGGTAGTATTCTTCTACTTCTTAACCAATTGTTTTGTCAAACAGTTTTGAAATATAGCTGGCAACGTAAGAGCAACCCATGGAGAATTACTTTACCCCTCTGATTCTTATGATTGCAGCTTTCTAAATTGAGGTTTTTGAGACTGTTTTGTTGTTGAAACATGCTGAAATTCTATAAGAACACATGCAGACTGACAGCTTTCCTCTGGACTATAGTCTTTTTTAATGTTTCTCTTTTCTAAACTTAGCTTGTAGTGTTGATGTCTTCATTTTTTTTTTGGTGCTCTAAGCCACAAACAAATGTATATTTTTTAAGCAGTTTGGTTCTCCAAGTATGATTACGGTCACTATCTACACTGAGTGACCAACTCTTTACGTGAACGCCTCCTGTGGGGAAAGACCCATGGAGCCTGATAGCATCCAATGCATCATCAGTCCATGCGGATGTCGACTGCTCTCCTTTTTCTTCACGTTTATAGTGTTTTGTTCTCTTCACACACGTCTGTGTAATTTCATAACAAAATCAAGAAACAGCGCCCTCCAGTGGCCCGGCATACTAACTACATCGTTGTCTCTTTCTCCGCTGCTGCAGTGTAAACGCACTACTTTTTTTTTTTTAGTGGATTAGGTGTTGTCACGTGAAACGTTGTCGTGTAAACAGGGCCGTAGAGAAGTGGCACGACAGACTCTCAGCAGTGAGTTTCCGCATTTGTGTGTCCCAGAAGGTTTCAAAAGAAGATATGTAGTAATAATTGCACATGTTGTTGTTAGATACTGTTTGCACTCCTCGGTCTTGCATTTTTGCCAATGTATCTCAAACTGCAAACTACACAAGGATCCATGCGTCGGAGAGTCGGGCGTCAGGCTTTTGACACTTCTGGTGGGAACTTGTGTGTGCTGCAAGCTGCAGGGATGTTCCTGCAGCACAACATTAAGCGGTTACGGAGGGGACGCGTCCATTCTGATTCTGGTCAAAAACACATTTATGAAAATAATTCCTAAGACTCGGGCACGGTGGGGGGGGGGGGGGTCAATTTAAGCCTGGCGGCTTGCCATCAAGTTCATGAGGCTAATGTGTTACTTCTACTGCAATGTAACTCTACAGTCTTCCTCAGGCCATTCTCTGTCAGATCCTTAAACAGTCTTGAATGCATGCTATTTATGTGCGACTCTTCCCATCGATGCCACTGTTTGCCCCTTTTTGCCCGTCACCCGAGCAGCGTCTCAGACGAGTGTGCTCATGATGAATAGCAGGAACCCATTGTTGGGGTGGTTTTGTTGTGCTTTGTGGCTCAGCGATCAAGGGTTACAGAGGATGCAATTGAAAAACAACACTTTGTGTTGATGAGTTGTGTAATGTGGAGGCATCATGTCGCTCTATTTTCTTTGTGGTGAAATCAGTTGGCAGTTGAGATACTTCTTCACTAAGCGCAGGTTCTAGAACAAAGACGCTCTCTCTAATCTGTAATCGGTTCCTGTCATGTCACGCACCGGCAAACATGAGTCGTGAGGAATGGAGGAGGGACACAGTTTGGAAATGACATGAACATACACACACGTACACACAGGCGGTGTTTGAAAAGGAGGTTGAAAAGAAACCGGAGGGTTTTTAAAAAAAATTATCTGCAGTTGAGCACTTGTCCAGATGTTCCTGCTCAATTATCCTCAAAGAAAACAGCTGTGTGTGAATCTGTGTGTATGTGTGTGTGTGGGAGCGAGCGCATGCCTTGGTGTGACTATGTGTTTTATTATGATTGTGCATACATCCCCAGGTGATTACTAAGAAACAGGAGCTTTCTCTTAACGACACCAACTACTTCAGGTCAGAACAAGAGCGTCGTGTGCTATAAATACCTGCCGTGGTTCTGCTCGGTGTTTCCTCTGCACAAGCTTGGTCTGAAGCCTTCGGCCATGGCACGGCTCCCACTGGGAAAACCCCTTGTTAATGCCGAGCCAGCAGTAAAGGTGATGGTTCTAATTTAAACCCAGGAGGATGCCGCACACTCGGATGTGCTCTAAATGCTTTGTGGTCAGCTTTAGACACCAGTTTCCCGCAAGAACCGTGTTTGAGAATATGTTGTTCTTTCAGTACCTTTTATTTTTATGTATTTTTTTTTGCTTCCCCTCTCGGCAGCTCACACACTCCATCCATCTCACATCCGCTCAGTTGTCAGCCAGTCCTGGATGGACCCCATGCATCGGGCTTCACCTTAATATATTGTGGCTGCTATGACTGCAGGCTTCTCTTCTGCAACCAGCGGTCTCGTCAGACATCCACCCACACCAAGGATTAAAATAGCATGCTATCGCCGTGCTCTCACTCCAGGCCTTGATCTTTGAGGGCTTGGTTGTAGCTTTTGAAAGTCCTGTTCAAAAAGTCTCTACTATATGAGCCCCAAGTCTGTGAATGTGGTAAAAAGATAAAATGGGAACTTGAAATTGGTGTGACTTCTTTAGAAGAATGCAACAATATTGTTAAGCCAGGTTAGGAGTTTAAATCATCACGTTTATGAAGATGCATTATTAGTACTTTTTCTCTCCTCCTCTCTGAAAATGAGGTTTTTCTGGGACTGCAAACACATCTTGAGAAGGTTCTTTGTCAAACATGGGGTTAAAGCCCATCTGTATAAGCGCCAATAACAAACCTAGTCTTTTTTTTTTAATACCCCTGCAGCTTTCTTAATCAGATGAACCAAATAATATGAATAAGATTAATAATAAAAAACACTTTCCAATTAAACTGGGTGTTAAGCTCTTCAAATCAGAGTTTTGGAATACCTTTTTTTTTTTTTGGAGAACTTACCAGTAATAACAGATAAAAACAAAACATTTCTGGCTAATTCATTTCGTTTACAAGTTTCTCTTTCTCTTTTTTTATTGAATTGATTAGCTCCATCACTCTTAAAGAAAGAAAAAAATCTATACATACGTATTGCTATACTAAAGATGAAGCGTGAGAGCACAGAACACAGCGCATTCTTCAAAGGGGTTATACTCTAACTCCTAATTAACCACAGGCGTATTTTGGGGCGGGATGTCAAGTAAACCAATCAGAGTTCCATCTTCTTGTTAATTTAAGAGTAAAGTATACCTTGGAGCATCGCTATTATGATTGCAGCATCGGTGAAAGAGTGTGTTTTCTCCCGATGAATACAAATCTAAGATAACAACGATTGAAATTAACTGCAACAGTGACAGGTCACCTTTTGGAAGTGAGGAACAATATCAATCATTTTGTGCCTTCAGTGACTGAGCAGTTTATAATGACGTTGCCAGTCTTGTGTGACGGAGAGTCATACACATGGATCACCTGATGCTGCGGGTTTTAAAGGCTAAGGCCCTTTTTACACACTATTTCAGATGAAAATACATTGTTTCTGAGAATATGGACTGGGAGTCATGCCATTCTGGATTATCTTAATAACGTGTCTCGAAAAAAAATAAAAAAAAACACTGCTCCTATTAATTTGGCTGAATGAAAATTCTTCTTGCCTTAAGATGTTACCAGAATGGCCAATTCCATATAGATGCTACACCCATTTTTAAGACAGAATCATAAATGCAACTGAGACTGGTGCAGGTGTATTCAGACAGTGTGCGTGGTGGACAGGGAAATTTGCAATGCACTTACAATACAGCTGCAAAACTATAGAAAAGCTTTTGGAGCCTCGGGAGAGTCGGTTTTGTTAATGCCATTGCTGCATTGCAGCCAAGATATCAATTACCCATCATCAATCAGTGTGTTTGTTCTTAGTAGTTTGATGGTAGAAGCGGATACACGCTTGTTCCTGTTTCCCACCTTTGGTGAAAGGCCTGGCCAAATAAGAGATATAACGTGCACATTTTTACGAGCTTTTAGTGACTTTCTGTTGCAACATCGGCGCGCTATCCCTGTAGAATTTTAAATCTGAAGGAGCTATTGCCAGATGGCACGGATGAGTTCGGGAGTTTTAGTAAGTGAAATTCATTCTGAAGTGGGTTGTCTGGAAAAGTAAGCAGATACGTGATGATTGTCTCTTTAAACTTTTTCTGCTGCTCTGACATGTTTTGATTGATCAGCTGCAGAGGGACGTCTCCAGAGGAACTTTTGGTCGGTTCTCTCAAATGAAATCCTTGAAAACTTTAATAATGTTAACAGATAGCATAACACATGTTATGATCCGACATGGCTCCCACTGTTTTGTGCGGCTGGCGATGGAGACGGATGATGGAGTCAATGTCACTATGAGCCTTCGGTCAAAAGTGGCGTTTTTTTTTTTCTCCCCACAAGGTGAATGAAGTGAAATCCCTGCCCGGGGTGTTTGCTGGATAGTTGTCAGTATGAGCATATGTGCGTGTAGGTCATGTGTGTGTTCGGGAGAATTGGAGTCTAAAAATAATTGTGATCTGCGGGGTGTTTTCAGACTGCTGATAGAACACCAGCTAGACAGAAAAGATTGGGACTCTGTAGCTGCATGCTAATCTGCTTGCTTCCATTCATATTCATGCAGTCTTTCTATTCTCACAACTGGAGTGTGTGTGCTGTGCGTGTGTGCATGTGCGTGTGGCGGGGAATTGAACAAAGAGATATAGTAAGAGTGGAGAAATCTATTTTAAGATTTTGCATAGGAAACACATGAGTGGGTGTGTTTTTTTTGTTGCTGTGCATGTGTCACTCACGCTCGCTTATGTATGCGCGTCGTCTCCGATGCCCACATTGAAATCCACAGTGTTTCAGTGTCAAGCGTTGCATCTCAGCGGCAGAGCGGCAGCCTCAAAGAATGCATTATTCATGATATTAGATAACACAAAGATGCAAATTTGGTCATGAACGTAGCACCAAACTTCGGTTGGGAGTCAACACACGTTTCTCTCCACAGTCATATTAGCCCCGTACCCTGTTAGTGCCTAAATCCACTCGGATCAGAACGCCCGGCGGGCAAGTTGTCGCTGTTTCCTCCCTCGCTGTATCTGAGTCACAGCACAGATTGCATGGATGAAAGCACTCCAAGAAGGAACCAAAGCTTATGGGGGGGAAAAAAACGGAAAGCCTTTGAAGACAATAGACTCATGAGAATGCTCTGAGAATGTCAGTGACGAACACGTGTGACAGCTGATTCAAACGTTGCCAGCTATGCATTGATTCTGGGTTTGGAGGGTTAAAAACTCACTTGACTGACAGCTTAAGGGCTATCGCCTTGGATGTGGCTGGATGACAAAATCAATTTTCCGAATAATGATTTTTGTACCTCCACTCTGGGAATAGCCGGGGGTCGGATGCATTACCGCACATTATCTCTGGAAGGCCTCGAGGTAATTTCTTTAAAGTTGGCAACCCCTTGCGTTCCCACTTCACAATGAATGGAAATGAGTTTGATGGCCACATGTGAAGAGTCAAGATCTTTGTGACCTCTCTTCGGTGTCTTTTTTTTTCTTGGTTGGTTTAAGAGTACGCGTCCAGGTCACTATGAAGGTCATTGAAAACATGGCAGAGGGCAACCTTCAAGAAAGCTCCTGGTCTTGTTTGGGGATTAGGATTTTGAACTTAAAGCTAAGTCAAGCTGGATAACATGCCGCGTCTGTCTATTTGTAAAATTTTTTTTTTCGAAAGTGGAGGGTTCGAGTGCAGTCTCTCAAGATGTTATGATCCTTCTGATGACTCAGAAACGTGCCCTTTCTCATTCCATTCAAATCCTTCAATGCACTGATGCCAAGCCCATTGCTTCCATGAGACCAGATTGGTCAACCCGATAGACGGAGCAAAAGACTTAAGGAGTTCACCACTGGGTGAGGCCACTGTGCAAGAAACTTTTCCTGTGAGACAGGTTGAATGTCTGTATTCATCATCCGCTGTCCGCTCCCGTCCACCTGTTTGGAATGAGTGAATAATGAAGCCAACAGATGCATGAAGGCTGACATGTGGTATGCACATGGGGATCCCTCTTAAGATATAGTCTGAGACGAGACTCCCTCCTGCCACTAACTAAGAAAAAAAAGATTGTTACAGTTCCTGAGTAATAACAAGAAAACGCAGCATGACTTGTTCTGGGTTCTGTTTACAAGCACAATCACTTCATTTGAAGACTTGTCACGCTCATTAGCAAAGGCGTGCACAAGCTCAGTTTTGTGACTATCATTCACTACCGTATAGCTGCGAGTAATCTTTTATCACTGCCTAATGTGGAGCTACAATAACAGAAGGCTGGAAAAAATGTTACAACAAAGCAGATTCCCTATTTTTACATTCAGCCCAATTGCAGATATTTTATTTTATTCTGTAGGCACACTTCTGTTTCCCCCAAGTCACCCAAGTATTTCCATTGATTCACTGGCTGAATGCAGCGGCTTCCCCTGTCTCATATTAAAATCCCCCGTGGCTTTCAAACTTGATTACATGCATTGTGTATGTAGTTACATTCTGCATTTGCACTTTCATCTTATAAAGTTTTTTTTTTATTTCTTTTATTTAGGTACAAAAAATATGTGTCAAGAAAAAAAAAAGTTCTGAGATTGCTCAAAGCATTCATACAACGGTGAATAAATAAGCATTAAAAAGTGATCCTAACAAGAGTGCCGAATAGAATAAAGACGATTCTAAGGCAAGGTAGGTTGTGTACTGAATAAAGCACTTTCACAACGACGTAAAACCTTCCTTGCATTTTGGGTGTCCGTTTACGCCGCAATGGCAACTGGAATCGTCCATAACGTTTTCACATTATTCCAATGTGAGTTTGTGCGATTGGGAAATTGTTGTGAATGGACAGATTGTCCGCACAAGTTTTCCACTGCTCAAGTTAGTTTGGATATGGTTTGAAGTGTCGTGATCCAGCAGCCGCAACGTTTCTTTTTGTGTCTTTCAGTCCTCGTCTCAGTATCTAATGAAAGGTGGTGGGCAGCGATTCTCAGCCAGGCCTCTTCGCCCCCCCCCTTCTGCTGTGCTTTGATATCCATGCTGCAGCAGAACAGATGAATTATTGAGCAGCACATTGTTTATTGGCCTCAGGAAAAAAAACAAAAAAAAACTGGTTGCCTGTTGGGGGGAAGGCATGTAACCATTCTTTCCCGTTTTAATCTGCAATCTGTCAAAGAAAGAAAATGGATTGGGAATGAATGGCATTTACTCGGAGGAGTCATCGGGGCGTGTGTGGGGGGAGGGTTATATCCCAAGAGTGTAATAAAGTTGTATTGTCATTTTTTTCTTTCATCTCTTAAAAACTATCGCAGACTGACGGTTGGACCTAAACATAGTTTTCAGTGTTTTAGTGAGGCAGCTGGTCACTGTAGCAGGGAATCTAGTGCATTTTGGAAACTGTCGTAAATGAGGGTGGGGTGGTGTGTGCGGTACTCGGTCAAAGTAAACTACATTTTATGGATGTACTACTGCTGCAGAGTGACTCGCTGATCTGTTTGTAACAGTTGAGGGAATTTGTGGGAAAGGGAAATAAGACGAAAGCCTTCGATACTCGACAATCAAGCGCGAGGTCTTTGAAGTGATGGTCGGTCTTACAGGTGTGGCTTCACCACATCTTCCTGGTCGACGCTTCTTCAGGTACATGTGTTGGTTCCTTTGCAGATATGCCTCCTCTACCAAAAGCATTCCTCAATTTGTGATCACAATGAAGGCTTAAATCTTAAAGATAAAGTCCCCTGAGGTTATTTCAGAATGGATTGAATTCATGTGAGTTTGGGCAGCAAGGTGGTGTAGTTTGCATGGTCTCCCTTGGGTTTTCCTCCGTCCTCCCACAATCCAAAATTCATCCGTCTTGGGTGACTTGAACTGAATATTCTTGCTCAATTAATCACCAATGACTGCATTACTCATTACTAAAACTACGTCCCCATACCAAAGACGCCCCCGTCGCCCACCAGCATCACTACCACCTTCATCAGTGAAGCCAAACGCAGCGAGTCATACCAGCTCTCATCAACAGTTTTCTAACGTCTGCTTCATAACCCCCCAAACGTTTTTTCTTTCACATGTGCAAATCTAGTTTTTTAACAACGTCAAAGCATGCCGACATGACCGATACATCCAGAGTGTGAGCCGAGCTGACACAGTTCAGGAAAGATCCATCTGTTTCTTCGTTGGAGTTTTATTGAAGAAATACATTTCCTAAAAACCTTCGATGCTCAGTAGATGTTTTACTTTTCACTTGCAACATCGAAGTCTGCTCACCAAAATATTTCTAAATAAAGGCTGTTGTCGCTGCCACTGCAGTCGAGGTGTTGAAGTGTCTGTTTGACAACAGCAGCAGGAAGATTCTTTACACTGTCACCTTGTTTTTTAGGTTTTGCTGCAGGGAAGCACGTTGATTGATTTTATTTATTTAAGACAGCGGGTGTCTTGGATTGTGCCGGGGTAATCGACATATATCAGCAAATAGTTGATTTTTCTAAGCATTGTGTTAGCAGTTTGTTTTCTAAAGCCAACCAACCAACCAACCAACCAACCAACCGTCAAGCTGACTCTTAGAGTTTCTATACATTGTATATCAAATATGTGTACAAGGGTAATAATGGCATATATTTCAATAGTCTCTGAAACGGTGTTTGCTAATAAAAGTGGCTCTGTCAAACAATTTGATCTAAATAGCATACACAGTGTAAAAACCTTGAGTAAGTAAAGTAAGTAAGTAAATAATTTAATTTAATTTATGATATTTAAGTGTAAAAGTATGAGACTGTTTAGGTTACTGTTGATTCAAGACAAGAACAAATTGCTGAATCATGACTACATGTCCTGGCAGATTTCTGTACTTTCATTTTTCACTGTATCCTTTCACGGTCCTATATTCTCAGGCTCCAGGCGTTGATCTGAACCAATTGTTTGATTGGCTGCCTCCGGGATTGCTCCGGGATTGCTCCAGTCTTAGGATCGGCTGCTAATTCCCACGCTCCACTCATGATCAGGCTGGAAAATTGAAATATCTTCCGCATGTTGTAGATGGGCTGATCTTGTTTCAACAGCTCCCTCGGTCTCAAGCAGCTCGACCGCATCAGTTGGCTTGTTTGCCGGACGCTTTAGGTGACAGTTTGCATTTGGCCAAATGTGGTGCTACTTTAGCATTAAGGACTTTCCATTGGCATTTAAAGTTTGAATGCTGTTTTTTTAGGAAAAATAACTCCTGTCTCAGCTTGAAATTTACAAAAAATTAATTGCTCTTTAAGAGTGACACACACACACACACACACACACACACACACACACACACACACACACACACACACACACACACACACACACACACTGATGTGCGCACCTGTCCAGACGTCACCGCGGCCCAGCCTAGGTAGGAGTCTGCCATGATTTAATAAGTTTGCTGCCATTCTGGAATGTCAGCAAGAAGAATTTATTGCTAATTAGTTTGGGGTTGAACTTCTGACCTGCCACTCTCACCGTATGAGTGTGTATGTGCAGCCAAAATGTCAGCTATACACAGGAGGTGGGAACACATGGCTCTATAAAGCAGTCCAAACGCTCCATAGCCCCCCCCTCCCCACCCACCAAGCCTGCACATGCCTCAGTAGGTCCGACTGCCTCTCGACGTGTGAGTGCCGAGCTGCTCTTGACCTTCAAGGTGTTTATGATATGGAACGCTGCTGAACATCCCATCAGTCGAAGGTTACTGTACTGTGTAAAATCGAATGTCCTATGCCGTGCTTCGCATATTGCCAGCGTGAACAAGGAAAGCGCCTGGTGTTTCTCCTCTTTAGCTTTTTATATCGTTCTGAGCTGCTGTGCATCATCGGAACACATTTAATTAATCCACTTTGCGTCATAGATGGTCTCACAACATGTTGCTGTTTGTTTCATTTCAAAGGTCCTAGTTTGTTTCATGTCACAGTTGAGAAATTGTTGCACTGAACCAACATAGGATTGTGCACATTTGATCAATTCCTTATTTCACAACTTGGTAATATTTGTTGCTGGAGGGACAGTTCAACTCCTATCGTAACAAGCCCAGTGCAAAAAAAAAAATATATATATATATATATATATATATATATATATATAAAAAGTTCACAATTAGAGGCCAGTTTTGTGTCAGTTGATTACATAACCACTGATATTTATCAAGAAGAAGCCACATAGACTAGCTCGGTCTCTGCTAAAACCCAATGGAGTCATCCAGTAACAGATTAGGTTACTGATCTCTTTGAGCCACCACCTAGTGGTCATGTGAGGAACTACATTTTTTTCACAGCTCAGTCTCAGACCTGTTTTTGTTCTGGCCAGAACGCTTTATCAGATGTCCTTCCCCCCTCCTTCTCCTCCCTTTCTCCTCAGCGACTCCTCACATTTCACTTCCACATCCTCCCCTTCTTGTATTCAGTCTCTGCCGTCTGAGACCTCTGGGGACGCTCGGTGGGACATGGGGAGGGGGATAGCGTTACATAGACCAACCTAAAACTAGAGAATAACACACACACACACACACACACACACACACACACACACACACACACACACACACCCTAAATGGATCATAGCTCACAGAGCAGAACAAATGGGCCCAGCAGGGACAGAAGCAGAAGCGAGGGGTGGTCTGGACAGAGCTGGACCTGTATAAAGCTCTGTAGGGGCACACTGCAGACTGATACACACACACACACACACACACACACACACACACACACACATGCAAAAGACATAAGCACACACTCTTTAAAAAAAGGCAAGGTTGATTGGATTTAGTTTTCTATCATGTGGGGGTGGATCAAGGAAACACATATTGAAGCCTTACTGCACATTGGTTTTCACACATGTCTACACACATGCACATGCACACGCACACACACACACACACACACACACACACACACACACACACACACACACACACACACACATAGAGGCACCTCAACCCGGTCCCCCTGCCTTTCTTCTTTCCACTGCCACTGAAGTAAATGGGGTGTCGAAGTCAGTCTTATGCAATTATTTCTGCTTCTCTGCAATGCACCCACTCTGAAGCGTGTGTGTGTGTGTGTGTGTGTGTGTGTGTGTGTGTGTGTGTGTGTGTGTGTGTGCGTGAGAAAGAGAGGAAGATAAAGGGTATCTCCTTGCATTATAGCGCCACTGATGCCTCTATGGTGAAAAATGAAGGCTTTCTGCATCACCAAAAATGGCGAAATGTGTGAACCATGCTCGGGTACAGTAGCACAGCTCGGTATTAGTTCAACAGAGCTGCACCACATGAATATGCATGAGCCAGAGTCAGACCCTCTCCGATCCAATGCACGTATGGATCAGAAAATCACCCGAGTGAATGTGGAATGCTGCTTATCCGGCAGCCAGATGACCACAAGTACAGATAGCATTTCCTCCAGCAGCTTCAAGGTCAAAGCTGTTTTCTTTTTTCTCCTTATGTGTGCGTATGTGTATTTATATCAGACCTTTAAAATGTCTGTGTGTGTGTGTGTGTGTGTGTGTGTGTGTGTGTGTGTGTGTGTGTGTGTGTGTGTGTGTGTGTGTGTGTGTGTGTGTGTGTGTGTGTGTGTGTGTGTGTGTGTGTGAGCAGGAGCCACTTATCTTGGTGAAACATTGAGGAGATAGTAGCAGTCGTCCTTGGTGCTCAAGTATCTTCTTTCATGGAGAAAAACCACAGAGACACAGATACGGCTGCTCATTTGGTTTCATTATCTACTGGCATTGTGTTGTAGGGACTTAAGTCTGGTTGCACAGTCACATTGTGGGGGCCTGGCCTCTTGCCTGGGTCACAGTAGTAAATCCCTATAATGTAAATAGCTAATTGTAAAATTCTAAGGTGTACCTTGAGGTTAGGAAATGGGAAATATTCGATCAGATCGTCATTAAAATGTATCGTGCGCGCATTGATTTTCAAGTTAACTGAAATCATCGGATTTTGATGGGATACATGTGCAAGACAACCAACGAAAAGCAGTGATTTACAACGTCTTGTTTTGCGCTGGATGCTCTTCTGTTCTCCGTTCGAGCAAGAATGGACAGACGAGGCATCTTCTCAACTGAAGCATTTCTGATTTCTGGACACATTAAAGACTTTTACAGCCTCTGTCAGTCCTTTGATGTTGTTCTTTTTTTCCCTCTACTGCCACATCAACAGAGCGCCTGTGTTTCCCCGGGAGAGAGAGCCTCTGTGAGATTGACTGGCTTCGCAGCATCCAGAGGAAAACTACTTGCCGTAGCAACATTAAGGCAGTGAAGGTAACCAGACATCTTTGCTTCATCATTCCTAATTGGACACGCCAATTTTTTTCTTCTCATGCAGCAGTTGAGGTAGCTTTGCCATGTTATTGCTTACTTCAAATGAGCAATTTCATGGCACAATCATCATTATTAGCCTCATGTGAAACATTTGAAGTGCTGCTGTTATCAAATAACGGTTAATGCCAACAAAATTGCTGTTCAACTGATTGTAAATGTATTTTTGTCTCACACAAAAGGAATTATTGAAATGAAAGCGCGAATTACGACTATTGGAAGCATAACGACACTCACAAGACACGAGGCTGGCCAATTAACCAGTCTGTCACTGTGGTGCTCTTCCACTACATTCATCCCTCCCTTTGTCCTAAGAGTGATTGTGTCTTAAGAGTGACTTTTATATATGGTATCCTCATCAGAAATCAGGTACTTCATCAGGGACCCCCCAACCCAAAAGATTCAAACCTGCGTCTTTTCACTGTGAGAATGCTAACCACACTTTTGATGCTGCCCTATTGGTCACATAAAGAGCCTGACATGTTTTTATTTTATGTCCTTAGTTTGATCATAGAACATGTCTGATGTTTTTTCATGCTGAAGCCAGTCACCAGATGAAACGGGCTCTTTTGCTGAATTCATGGCCTTTGCTATGCATTGTGAAGCTTTGACGTGTGACAGTTTGTCAAACTCAAATGTGGTCATGAAGTCTGGTTCACGACTGGAAAATAATTGCCTGCCTTTACGTTTTGAAGAGTGGTGAGCCTCAGCCTTCATGGCAGGGTCATGAGTTCGGACATTCAAGAGGGGGACTCCCAGTAGAACCGTTACTCCCCACAGATAGAGAGTGGCCATCTGAAGAGGTTTGAGTTTCTGACTGAGATGCCACCCATTGGAGGTGCACCCAGGCACAGCCAATTGGGAGTAGATGCCGGTGTGAAGCCTGACCTTACTGCAGAGATTAGATTTCTCCTGATAGCTTGGGAAACAGTTTGACTCCCCCCCCAAGATGACCTTGAGAAATGTGTACCCCACAATACTCATTATATGGGTGTAAGTTAAGAATTTAGATCTTAATTTTGGCACTATGTGACACGAATATAGACATAGCTCATATGTGATGGCTTTAATTTTTGTATTTGACATGAAGCCTCCTGTAGGTCCTCCTGAGCGACGGTCATTAAGAAGAATTAAGTGCTTTCATTTGGGATTTCTCCAGAACAGTACATTGAGAACTCCTGTGTGGAAAGAATGTGCACTTAATACCTTTTATTTCATTTTTCACTACATTTATATAGCATTACTTGACATTAATGTCGGTTGCAAGCTTGCTGGTTGGCCGAGGTTTACATCCTCAATATGGCAATCCCTCACGATTCCTTGTAACATTAATGATGAACATTTAATTCCTTCATGACGAAAGTTCTTAATAATTATGAAGTGTTATTGTTTTTAAATTTATTTTTACAGTGTGCCTGTGTTATGATTGAACCCGGAGCTTGAGCTGTAATCAGTCCTGTTCCCGGTCATGTATCAGCCTGAGCTGGTGTTTACAGTGCGAGTGTGTTGGGACTGAGCAGGTAACCAGAGACGACCTCGCCCGCTCGTTCCATCCTGTCCTGTCGAGCTGCAGGGCAGGTAAACGATTTAACAGGCCTGCACTCCTTCTCCTCCTCTCCCCAAGCATTTGTTCTCTAATCCTCCACTCCCCCAATCTCTCAATCTTTCTCACTCCTGTCTTTCTGTGCGCCGCACTGGGTAAACCGGGGGGGGGGGGGTTCTCATGTTCCACAGCAGCTGGATGGGGGGAATGAGGAGGAGGAGGAGGAGGAGGAGGAGTGGCGGTGTACGTGAAACTCTGCCCTATTCTCCTTTGCCATTTTGTTCTTTTACCAATGCTATTTCATTAACATCATTTGTGTGTATGCCTTTGTGTGTGTGTCAGAGAGAGAGAGAGAGAGAGAGAGAGAGAGAGAGAGAGAGAGAGAGAGAGAGAGAGAGAGAGAGAGAGAGAGAGAGAGAGAGAGAGAGAGAGAGAGAGAGAGAGAGAGAGAGAGAGAGAGAGAGAGAGAGAGAGAGACCACATAATACACTGGTGTGGTTTTCTACTCGGGGGCTGACACACATACCTCCTGTAAACCTCCTCCTCCTCTCCTCCTCTCCTCCTCTCCTCCTCCTCTCCTTGCTCGTCTCCGTGACTTGTGGTTGAGCTAAACACTGTTTGAGTGAAGGCTCTCACCACTTTACCCAGTGAAGTATTTTTACAAACGGGAGATAATTTTCACTTCTTTCTGGTTTTTCCTCACTGAGCGGCCTCAGTACAAGCTTGATAAAGTTCTGCATACTTACGCATAGTAATGGGAAGGGTAAGAATGGAGTTAGATGCAGAAATGTCCTGAAAACAATTTGCACTTTCAACTTGTAATCGATTAGATAGCGCGATGCTTGACGCATGGCTCTCAGCTATGCATACTTCTGCCTCTTTATTCTCTTTGCATAAATCGCTTGAAATGTTTTGATTTATTGTTTTTATGTACAGTACTGTATATTGCAGAAGATGTGGGTTGCTGATGAAGGTAACAGTCTGCATGAATAATCTTGGACTGTGAAGAATCTCTTGCTTTGATTTCAAGTCTCCAACCCACTGCTTGAGGTTACCACTGTAAAACCGATATTTGGTCAAATGCACAAAATCCATGAAGCGGCTGACAAAATCCAGCATCTACATCAGTTTAAAAAAAAAAACCAAACTCAGACTGATTCTGTTTCCACCGCTTTGCTGTACGGTGTTCAATCCATTCATCTTCCAGACTAATGTCATGTGGAAGCTCGAGACTCTACAAGCTGATATCGGAAAGTTACACTGTAGATACCGTACAGGTTGTCAATAAATCACTATGCGAACACTGAAAGACTCGATGTCATACAAGGCGGGGGGGTGATGGCTATATCGGTACTCTTTCATATAGTATGCCTCACAAAAGGCCATACAAAATGCTGATTATAACAACCAATTACCAATAAATAGTTCACACTTGCTCTTGCTGTAAAACTAAAATCCGAAACCCGACACTGCATGGAAACGTGACGCTGTAGGTCAGACATGGTTAATGCATGCCTGGCATGTTAGTGTTTAAAATCCTGATGTTCGCTCTGAAGCAAAGAGAAAAACTCCTTTCAGCTGCCAGCTATTATTTCTTATACCAGCCAATGATTTGGCAGAATTTCCAGCATACATGCACTTTTCCACATCCAACCAATCCTTGTGTAAGTATTTATTTTTTTGCATCCGCAGTGCTGTGAGTTAGTTACCGACACCAACTTTCCTACGCCGACCGTGCTTTCCTCGAAAAGGCCTCCGGTTGTGTATATAGCCCACACTGGACACCACACATCCAGCGAGAGGTTGAATGAAAACAGGAGGCTGTCATCACCGCTCCGACAAGCGGGGGTCAAGCGAAAAACCAAGGAGTTCGACGCAAATTTTTTAAAAGCTACGCACCAATGGCACGTTGACTTTTGCGCCCTCCGGGTGTTACCGCTGATGTAAATACCAATGGCAGCAGGCAGAAATAGAGTAAGCGGTAACCGGCTTCTGGCTGAGGAATTTAGCCAACTTGTGTAAAGTTCATGAGAGGAGCCGAGAGACTCGGAGCGCAGCGGCGGAGAAATGAGGGTAAGAAAATGGGGCGCTTGTTCTCGTGTCCCATTTTGTCAGCCCTCTGTTGTTTCCGTTACAGCGACTTGAGCTGGTGACAAAACCGAGACAAGAGCTCCTGCGCTGACTCTCATTTGAATGCAGATCAACACATTACAAGTAAAGTTTTGACAAAACGTTTTTCTCTCGGATTTCTAAACGGCTCCTCTCAACCAAACTAACTTGAAGACAGTGGGGTGATATAGTGATTTTCATTTTGATTATTTTTTCATTTTAATTCCCTTCACAGAAGAAAAGAAAAGAGCTGGTTTTGATTTTATGCTTGGATGATTTACTTGGAGGAGTTTACATGACCTCCCTGTATGTGGAGTTTCGGGCATCCAAGGAAAGAAAACAGGCACTGGCTTTATCTGGTAATTTGGACGATGAATGGATAAAAAGCTAATTAACTGAATTGTGTTTTGGAGCGACTGGCTGGTGCACAAGCCCTCTGACCGGGCCTCGGCATGGATCTCGTGGTGGCTGTAGTGAGCCGCTTTGTGATTCCAGTTCACACTATTGTTCGAAGGGCAGTCGGATAGAAATCTGACCCACCTCCTATTCAACCTTCCCATTGATTCAGCGAAGCGTCCGACCTCCGTTCATATGGAGGAGCGGTCGCTGGGGGAGGTGGCTAGTTTAGACCATATTAATCAAGGACACACAGGCACACGCTAACCTCATTTTCTCTGACCCTCACTTCCACTGAAAACTGCCTCTTGTCCAGAACAATCAGTCCTCCTCCTTTCGGGCTGGGAGCTGCAGGCCGCCATCATCTTTTAAGCGTCATCGCAATTGATGTTGATAAGCACACACACCTCTAAACACCGTGGCATATCTGGCATCCTGCCAGCTTCTCCTTGACTCCCTAAGTTGTGGTTATTTATAACTTTTTGTCACTGGAATAATAATGAAAGTGAAACCTAATGAGACTTGATGAGGAATTTAGCTCTGGGTTTGATGAAAGGCTGCAAGTCCCAGCCCAGTTTCTTTAAACGTGTTTGCATGTCGATGGAGAGATAAGAAGGAGAGGAACCAATTAAATTCATTAGTGGTCGGTATTGACTGGACTCCTGGGGGGCACCAACTGAATGGAAAGATGAGCCAGATGCTAATTTAGAGACCAGAACTCCCCACAGAATTGGTGTCACCTGCTTTACACACACACACACACACACACACACACACACACACACACACACACACACACACACACACACACACACACACACACACACACACACACACACACACACACACACACACACACACACACACACACAATATTCTGTCCAACAGGGAAGATGAAGGAGAGCCACTGAGCAGAGGTGAGGAAAAAGATTGCAAATAAGGGAAACGGGGCGAGGCAAAAGTACAGGAAGAGAAGAGGATGGAGGGACAGGATAAAAGCTGAAGAGGTGGGAAATAATATGGTGGGAAATGGGGGAGGAGCATGACGGGGAGGGCGAGTGAGAAATAGTGCAGCTGGGAAGGAGATTATCAGTAGTAAATGAAGAGGGGGGGGGTAAAAGAAAGGAGAAGGAAATGATTAAAGGGGGCGAGAGAGAGAAGGAGGGAGGCAGAAAGGAAGAAAAGGTGGAGGCAGGAGGACGGAGGAGTGACATACATTGACATTGGCATAGCAGACGGGTGTGTGTGTGTGTGTGTGTGTGTGTGTGTGTGTGTGTGTGTGTGTGTGTGTGTGTGTGTGTGAATGATGACAGAAGGGATTCTTCTCTTGTGCCTCTCAGTGTCCCAGCACTGAGGAGCTGAGTGGCACTTTCCTTATTGGCCAAGATGACATTCAGAAAAAAAATTCAAATCATCCTGCCTGCTGAATCTCCCCCGGATATTCTCACATCTCAATAGTGACCACACTGCTGTTGAGTTTTTAATCCTATTTGTACGTCCAAGCCGAGATAACCAGTATCAGTTTGTTTGTCGTCTGGCTGGCTGATCCACGTTCTGCACAAGGAGCGACACGGTGTTGCATTGTTTAGCCCCGTTTCCTTTCAGCAAGAAGACGTTGGTTTGAATCTTGCTCAGAAGCCTTTTTCTGTCAACTTTGCACGTTCTTCCTGAGCAGGGGAATTTTATCCATGTACTCCAGTGTCTGCACAGAACCCCAAGATATCCGTGCTACTTTAGCCTCCGTTCACATGACAACATTCTAGGTATCGTTTTTAAATATTTGTTTCTGAAAGGTTTTAGTGTTTACACGGCAAGGTTTTGAAAACAATGTCACTTTTCACAGAAACAGCATAAAAAACGATTCAGTTAGCGTGCCAGGCCGTGAGTTGGTGCTGGTGTTTGTTTTTGTAGTGAAACCACACACAAATGTGCACATAGAACAAAATCTACCTGCACATGTGCAGAAGAACTATTTACTAAGGCCGTGGTGCCCATGGCCAGTAGCAGCATTTATAAGAAAAAGTTGCTTTTCCCTCATCCACATGGAGACTTGAGTTGGAGCGTTTTTGAAAAAATCTTCCCTCCATCTGCCTGTTTTTGTAATCCAAGTGTCGTGGGGGACTGGAGCCAGCTGACCATGTGCAAAGGCAGGTCACACTCTGGACGGGTCGCCAGTCCAACACATGGCAAACACACAGAGAGCCAGACAATCACAAATGGTCACATTCACACCTATGGACAGGATACGCTCACCAATTAACCCTCCAATGCAGGGAAGAAAGGGTAGAAATTTGCTTGCACTGAAGCACATTTCGGGCGTTTGACCTGTGTGCTTTTCACTTTGATGTGTTCACAAAGTTAGAGCCAATATGAACAAGTATGTGTAACCCCCCCCCCCCCCCGCTCTCCTTGTACAAACATGATTTCCCCAGCACCTTCTGCTCTTGCGCAGCTCCATATCAGCACACTTTCACTCCAGTGCTCCTCGCTATTTCAGGGTCGGCGCTCTGCGGTCGCGGCGGTAGTCCTGGCTGGGTCCGTGCCAAAACACGCTGGAACTCATCTGAGCCAAACAAATTGACTTTGCTTTTGTCTGACCAGAGAATGTACTGCCAACATCCATCTGGATTCCTCTCCGGGCCTTTAAGCAAAGTTTAATCTCTCTGTTTTTGTAAGCACTGCTTTTCTACTTGGACTCATGTATGGAGATGCACGGTTGGTAATCGTAAATATGGTCAATTGTCCCCGGTGCTACTTTTCAAACAAAGACCTTCAGGCACATTCCATCGTTGCTCCTTTCAGTATTTCTGCTCCTGTCTCCCAATGCCTTTTGGAGTGCAATTGTCTTAAACCACTCTGTTTCCAGACCATGTGGCTTCTTAGTAGAGCTTTCACAATGGTACATTTGACTTTAAAGTAATTGTATTTCTAAAAGTAAATGAAGTTATGTTTGTTTTTAATTTACCAGGACACATGTGCAGGCATCTGATTTTTCTTTTTGTATCTTGGAAGGCACTCTGTCAACTTGTAATCTTTTAGATTTTAGTAGTTTATGATAATAAATGCCAGTGATATGACCGTATTGGCCATTTTTACTGTAATAAATCCTAAAACCTTCAAAAGGACCCCCTATTTCCAAGAATAGGAGTCCTATTTCTGTATTATTACATTATTGAATGCATTTATATTTTTTAATGCCACTTCAATAATGTTATAACTTATGGAATGTCAGCAAAAATGTTCAAATATTTTGATTTCACTATATACAAATTACTACATTGTTGGCTTTATTACATTTAAATTGGTCAAAATTATTACATTATGAATGAATGAATGCTTTATTTCGGTTAAAAATAAAAAATAAAAACAAAATCATGTTTTTACAAAATAAACAGACAGCAACCGAAAAAGGAATAGGCTGAAGCCTCAAGGCTTATTTGTGCCTATCCTGTACCATCATAGGATTAACTGAATAATTCACAATAAAACATCACTAATACTCCATTACTACTGAAAAATCAAATTCAATCAAATTTCATTGTAACCTTTGATCATTTTAGACTTTAAAGTCTTCTTGAAAACATACATAGAATTACACATCTTTATTTCATCATTAAGTCCATTCCATAATTTTACACCCAAAACTGACACACATCTGTACCTGATATTAGTTCTTACTTTGTGAGTGTCAAACATTAGCAAACCCCTTAGGTTATAAATCCCCTGCCTTAGTTTAAACAATTTTTGAATACACCCTGGAATTGTCTTATTTACCACTCTAAACATAATTTCTAATTATTGGAAGCTATTATATTACTGGCCAACTTTATATTATTAGATGATTCAGCTCTCTTGTGAAAGAAAGTCATATATTTGGAAAAATTTAATCGGTTCATAATATAATCAAAAATAATAACTCACTGCTCGTTGTATTTTGTTAAAAGCAGCTGCTCTTCATGTTCTGGCTTGCTGTATTCATGAGAGACAAAGAGATACCACACTTTTTTATTTTTTTAGAAAGAGTATGTGATGTGATGTTACTGCTTTGTACAGTGTGCCTTGCACCTGGATGCTTCTTGTTTTACACTTATCTAAGATTACTATATGAGTGCAATAGCATCCGTGTCCTTCACATTGTCAAAAACATATTATCCGGTTTGCGCGGGGATGGAGTCAGAGCTCCAATTGAGGAGCCATTTTCAAAAAAGGTGCATTTTTATTAACACCTAAAATGCAACAACATTTTGCCCTTTTCACTTGAAGACATTGTCATTTAAATGGACGCCCAAAACTCATTCTTTCTTGAAAATGTCATATACTTGGGGCCTTAGTAAGTCAGGTGGTTTATGACGGTGTTCACCGTGAGCTCAGGACAACACTGTGACCACCGTGACGTGAGGTGGGTGTTGTACGGCCCCAGTGAGTGATCACATTGCTCTGTTCGTCTCACTGTTAATTGGTCATCTGTTACTCTGAGCTAGATTATATACAGTACACACAAGGACATCAACACTGGATGGCATTAACAGCCTAATGGGTAGATGTGCGTGAGGGTGAGGGGGAGAAAATGGGAGCTGATTTCAAAGTGTGACATTAATAATCATGGTGCAAGTCTGCACTCTCATTTATTAGATACAGTACAACCACTTGTTTGTGCCACCATTACTCCGGGGCTCTCGTCACCTGATAGCACATTAGGTGTGTGTGTGTGTGTGTGTGTGTGTGTGTGTGTGTGTGTGTGTGTGTGTGTGTACATTGCTTCCTGCCAGGCTAATTACAAAAGTGTCAAACCACAGAGGCTAAAAGCCATTAAGACATGTGACAACACCTAATCCGTAAAAACCCCCCAAAAAAAGCGTTGCGTTCACACTGCAGCAGCAGACACACTGACAACAATGTACTTAGTATGCCGGGCCACGGGGGGGCACTGTTGCTTGTTTATGTAATGAAACGGATGCTTTAATAAAACTGCCGATATGGATGAGAAAACTAGAATACGGACCGCGGGTCATACCACTACGGGGGCCGCCATATTTGTTTACTGGCACATCAGCAGAAGGAACTATTTACAACGGGAAGCGACGGAGCAAGGCGTAGCGCCCGAACAGCACTCCATAGACCCTGCAGGGGGGAATCGCAACGGTGACAGAAACATTCCACCTTGGGAGCCGGTATAAAGTCTTCTCAGATGCAGTAGATCCGCACAAATTTTTTGCTCTGCCTTATGTCTTTTTTTTCTTTGCCAACGTCACCGTTCGGATATTACGAAGGAAGTTGCGGAGGAAACTTTCCAATCAAATGCCCTAAGCATGTCAATAGGGTACTTCTGATGCAAAAGAAGGTCTGATGTACCTTTATTCTGAGCTGAGATGCTCCACTTCTCCATTTGTATGAACACATATATTCAATTTGTACTTTGAAACATATATTTAAAAAAAAAAAAAAAAAAGAGGTTGGAAACAGTTATACACTTGGGTGTCTGAAGCCTTTTTACGAAATGTCCTTTGAAATAGCAGCAGAAAGAGAAATGATGGATTGTGAGTAATTGAGTTTTTCTGGCCCGATGGACGCCTTTTTGCTGATTGATGCGTTAACCAGAGTTGACAGTCATGATTGCAGGCACCATTGTGCTGCAGTTCTCTGTACGGATGAGATAATACACACTCACCCCCTCTCTCTCTCTTCCTCTTGTCTCCTCCCTCTGTCTTATTGTGCTGTTTGTTTGCGCCTCCACCTCTCATGCTCTCTATTCCCTCTCGCATGCCTGTCTGTCCCTCTGCTTGTCTTTCCTCTCTCCTTCCAGATAGACGAGGCTGCAATTATCACAGTGGGACAGAAATCTGTTCTACTGCTTTGCTGTATAGCAAGATTTGGCAAGAAGGCCCTCACTTAACTGAGAGAACGGCATTTTGCTCAGATGGTGTATTATGTGTTTGTTATGGTGATGCGTGAATCACATTTTTACCTTAAACTCAGCAACAGTCCACATTTAGACTTGCTGTCGCCGATCTGTGTTAAACATCTGTGACATACAGACAAACTAAAAGAAAATCCTGAATGCCCGACCCCCTGCTGAGATGGTATCCAGTGGGAGGCTTTTTTTGCTTGAATGCCACTTGTCCTCACAGATAAAACAAGCACTGTTTGGCTGTGTACGTCAGCTAGTTGATACCGCTTCGCACTCAAAGAGGAATTTCATGGAATGAGATACTCGGGTCAAGTGTGGAAGCACATGTCACTGCAGTACGTCAACTTATCACTTCACCCCGGTGGGCTATTGATAGGATGAAGTAGAGATTCCATCAGCCAATGGTTCCAATAACTTTACACTTTTGGAACCTTGGTGTAAAGAACAAAAAAATTGCCACGTAAGTGTAGAGGCCTGGTCATCAATTGCAGTTTAAAGAGGCGCCCCTCGCCACAGCCGCCATCCGAAGCACTTGGTTTGACATTTCACTACCTGAAGCAGAGTTTGAAGGATTCCCATTTTTTGCTCAGCATGTCCGTCTTTTCTGACTCAAGTACCACAACTGCCACAGGGATTTTTCTCAAGAGTGCCCACTTGGTCCCAAGCTAAAAGTTGTCCTCTAACTGGAACTTTAATCAATTTAATTGAAAACAAAATGCAGATACCAAAAAAATTCAGCGAAGAATTCACACACTGTCAGTATAGATGAGTGCGGAAATTGCACAGTCCAATTGACAAGAGTACGTGTTCTTTCCCCCCCGATAAGTCAGCTGAAGTATTGCAATCGTTAGCGCGTGCTAATCTGATGTCCGAGCTTGTGACACCCAACCCTCCAATCAAGTCCCCTCTTGAAGCATCTACTTCACAAAAGCAGCCAGACAATATTGTCTACAGAGTCATTAATAAGGCTTCTACTTGTAGTGATTATGTTCTGGACTGTTAGCCACTATTAGAAACACAGAACAACAGAACCTGTTGAGAACAACGAATGTTCAACGTGGCCGTGTAGGCACTCTGCACCCTCAGCGATGCGTCTCTAAAGGATAGCGTTGGTGATGGAAGCCAAGGAAAAAGAGCCTATTCCATGATTTATACCTTTATACCGCTTCTATGCCATTTTAGTATACTTGAACAGTAAGAGTCATCTGAGCTTGTTTGTATTACATTTGGAACATTCTATATGTTGTAAACCGGAACCGTTTTGCCAACGTGCTGCCGTTTTCTTCAACTCTTTGTTGTCTTGTTTCCGGCATGCACACTGAGCGTGTGCTCTGTGGTTTTCCTGGTTGAACCACTTTTTTTCAGCCAACATTTGACTTTGATGCCTCTGTCAGCTTCTGGCTCTGTGTGAGCGCCTGCGGAGCACGTGGAGCCGTAACGAAGCGAGGATGGAAACCAACACCCTCACCAGCAGGCCTTACCTCTCAGCACGAACGTCTCGCTGTATGTTAACAGGGTCAGAGCCAGCGGCCTCGGCGGCGTGTACAGGGCGTGGAGGCTGCCGGCTGCTGTTTGCCACACAATTCAAGGCCAATTAGCCTGTAATGAAAAGCTAATGAGAGGGTATTTAGGGCTGACAGTAAGTGGGGCTTCTCTATGGAGAATGATAGTGTTTTTCTGCCGTCGTCTTTTGTGGTGCGTGTGGCGAACGTTTAGCAGACTCATGCTTTTGGGGTTTCCCGGTATAGAAACAACGCGGCAATTATGCACCCAAGCGGGAAAGCAGATGAGTTAAATGATTTGACTTTCCAGAGTGTTTGCGCTTTCTTCAAAGGACTATAAAGACTATGAAAATTATTTACCACCTCTGCTGAAACCACAAGTATTTCTCTTATTGCAAACTCAGATGGTCCATCCAGTCACTGCTTAAACCCTCCAAGCTTTATTTTGAATCATTCCAGGAGTAATATTCCTCAACTACTTTATATATATATATATATAGAGAGAGAGATTTTATCATCACCTTTTTTATTGTAGCAATCATTTTTTATTTTTTTTAATAGTCATGCATGATCCCCCCCCCCCCCCCTCCCCCCCCCTCCAATAATAAAAAAAAGCCCAAAATACCAAACATTAAAGTCAAGTGTGACTTTCCTGGTTGGTGAAGGAATACACAAATGATGCAGAGTTCAGAACTGTTTCTCATTAAACAAACCCAGGTCAAAGTTGCAGTCGCAGGCTGTTTATCCATTAGTGAAACACCCACACCTTGTGTTCCTCTTGAATGCTTCTGATGCCCCCCTGGACTGCCACAGTTAACCCATTACACTCCTCTTCTCTGAGTCTGATTTTACAAACATCTTAGTAGCTCTGTTCCATTTTTATGTTTGTTGGGGGAAAAAAAAAAAAAAAGCCTCTATTTTGATTTTATCAATTGATACAGAGAGCAAAGTGTGTACTGCATGAAAACAGCAAATGGAAATTGAGGCTCCACAACACTTTAGCTGTCATAACCAGCAAACTACAGTAAATTCAATTTGCAGACTGTGGATCGTCCATTTACCTCCTCACCTTTTTTTTGTTTGTATTCCTGACATGCACTTACACACAAAACAAAGCCTGAGTAATTGGATTTTAAAGCCATGATGAAAAGGAAAAGAAAAAAATTCGAGTAACATTTCTTGATTGCAGTTCCAGCCAGTTTATCATCGGTGTTGTCACTGACCTCAGAAGTATTTCGTAAAGGGAGGAATGGACCAGTGTGGCAGGTACATGTGTTTAATGCTAAGACTCTGCATATGAAAGGAGAGAGAGAGAGAGAGAGAGAGAGAGAGAGAGAGAGAGAGAGAGAGAGAGAGAGAGAGAGAGAGAGAGAGAGAGAGAGAGAGAGAGAGAGAGAGAGAGAGAGAGAGAGAGAGAGAGAGAGAGAGAGAGAGAGAGAGAGAGAGCGAGAGAGAGAGATGTCAAACAAAGGGTATGCTCTGTGTTTATAGTACTTCCAAATTTGACTCTCACTTGGGTATTGTGGGATTGTAGCAACTGAGAATCACAGCAGGCTATGTTTATACTTGACAGCATTAGCAGCGACAGCACTGGTGCCACAAGCTGCAATAATCCAATGTTTATTTTCCACACACACTTTTTTTCGCCAGCATACAAGCAATTGTAATCTGCATAAAGACAGACGTTGACTTAAACTGACTTGTTTTCCTATGTTTAAGGTTAACTTAGGCACTGTTCACATGAGAATGTTTTCAAATGAAAATGGAAAATCTTCAGGGTGTTTTCGGTGTCCGTTTACAACACAATGGTGCTCGGAGCCACTGAAAAAAATCAACTGTTTGAAAGTAGCTTGCAAGGTGGAGCTTTTTGTAAAAATGCTAAAACTTCATCTCCATGGAAATGGTAGAAAATGCAACTTTCCCGAAACGCTGCGACAGCTTGTTAATTGTTTATAGCGTACTGTTCTCTGCATGCATGTATGTGTCCTTTCATTACAAAAACAACCAGCAGTGCCGGATTGTGGCCTTACATGAAAACTACATTATTTTCAAGGTTTTCTGAAGTTTCTGTATGAATGGAGATTATTTTCAAAACATCATGTTCAAAAACTCTGTGTAAACGCAAAGCATCACCTGAAATGAAAGTTAACATGCCGTTTAACTGATACGGTTGAATTCAGGTTTGCTGTTCTTGCTACATGATTACCATCACACATTTAAATCCGGATGGTGGCAGCTGTGCATACGTGAGATGTTTGAAAGCAGCAGACTGACGGTCATCATGTCTATTCATCTCATCCATCTTCGATATCACTTTATTTGGCTCAGGCTTGTTTGGCGCTGGAACCAGTCCCAGCTATTTATGAGCGAATGTAGGGCACACTCTGGACTGGCTCCAGTCTATCACTGCACCAACAGTGACAGAGAGTCACACACACACACACACATTTACACCGATGGACAATTTAGGGCCACTAAATAACCTTGCATGCATGTTGTTTGAGGACACGGGTGTCTGCTGGAATCCCAGAGAACATTCAAATGTCCTTATTGGTAATCACTAGGCAATCTGTCATACCCTAAAATGTTACTTCCTGTAATCCCTGCAGACATCAAAGCACTATTTTCCAATTAAATGTATTTAATAATTTCACCTTTAATCTTATCAATAAAGTAAAAGTCTGTCAAACACTGTCAGTCCACAGCATTTGACTCAGCCCCCTTGAACTGGAAAATAAACTGTCTAATCCATGACTAGAAGCCATGAGGTGATCCAAATGGTGGGTTTTCTGACACCCCGAGGGCTAATGATTTGTTTTGGTAAACTGCTTCATGCCCTTTTTTGGCCACCCGTATGCATTCCCATGTGACGGAAGGTGATTTAGCCAAAGAATCAAACTGTCAGACCCGGTGTCAGAAATGTCAAATGTTTCTCTGAGTTGTAAGCCAGTCCAGCTGGAACAAGCAAGCATTGTGTTGGAATCACAGCAGGAGCATTAATCATCTTCACCCTTTCAGTTTCGAGCTGTTTCTTGTAGGGCTTGAATTCATAACTTAAACCTTGTAGACAGGCTGTAGTGGACCGAATATTGTCACAATATCAACCGCATACTGTGCTGCAACACTTCTTCCATGATAACTCTGTTCGGACCCAATTGATTTACTTTATGATGAAAAGTGAGTTTCATATTTTCCAAACAGGAGTGACTGGCAGCAGTCCATCAGCAAAGAGTGAAAAGCGCACAATAACAACCAGGACTTTAAGGGGTTAATCCAGTGTTGAGGCATCATTACTGTGCCTCCCTGCTGGCACTCGCCTTTTAGGAGAGAGATGTACTGACCCAGTAAAACTGACTGCAACTGCTCTGAGACACTTTCAGCAGGAAAGGTCCCCCAGCCCCCAACCCCCAACCTCCCAGCCCCCAACCTCCCACCCCTCTTCCACCATCACTTACTGAAGTTGACACCGAGATGACAGTTTAAGGTCAGACCAAAACTGTTAGAAAAGTGTTGTTTTCTGCCTTCAGTTGGGCTCAATTGGAGCTTTTTTCCGCCCATGGATGGAGCATTGGTTTGCATTGTTTAATTTAATGGAGTTTTTGGGAACACTCACCAAGCCAAATTATTCCTTCTTTGTTTTTCTTTCCGTTTCAAGCTAAAACTCTGTGAACATGTGTGTAACTGGGTGCATTGTTGAAAATTTGTAGATTTAGTCTGTGGTTTCCATAGTGTGTTATTATCAGGGCACCCGGACACAGTCTATCTGTTCCCCCCTCCATCTCTCCATCCCTTGTGGTGGAAAGTGCAGAGTCATCAGAATGCAGACCGCTGTGGCACTCCTTTGACCACAACATGGTTTTTACTGGATCGGGCTTTAACTCTCGAGGCCGAGATTGGCACATATTTGTGGCTGCCTATTTTCAGAATGCTGTTTTTTTTATTCTTGTATTTTTTTTGTTATTTTGGGGAAAAAAGAGAATAGAATCAGAAAATGGTAGCAAATTGGACTTTTTTTTCCCCATCTAAGAGCCATATCTGATGTACTTCTGGCTATATTACACAGTTATAAAATCCTGTGCTTCAGTTCGAATGTATTTCAGGAAAAGGGTTATGATAGGGTCACAGAGTACCAGCCCATCATTTGGTCCTCTGCAGTTATTTTCTATAGTGTTTGTTTTGGTGATGTTTTTCCGAGCCGTACAATTATTTTGTTCCTTCTCAAACCACCTCTGGTTTTTGTGAAACTTGCAATTGACTGTCAGTGTCCAGATACCACATGGGAATGATGTCAGCCTTCATTTCAGTTGCCTGGTAACTGTGGACACCCCTCCCCTACCCTACTTCCAATCAATCTCCGCTGTCCAATGGATAATTACTAGGGACTTGAGTTGAAAGGTCATATGGTGGATATGTGGCACGCCTTTTGTTCTTGGAGATCCCTCCTCCTGTTGCTAACCTCTCTCTCTCTGCTTCTCTCTCTCTCTCTGCTTCTCTCTCTCTCTGTTTCAGGATGGGGTTATGATGGAATGGATGTGAATATGGGCCGGTGGGCAGGCATGCGAGCCCCTCTCCTTGGTCTCGCCCTGCTGCTGCTGCTGTTGATCTTAAAGCCACCACCCTGCGACGGCCAAAGCAACCAAGGGGCCCCTCAGGATGGATCGCACTTTGGCTTCACCCAGCCTGTCTACCAGGCCACGGTTTATGAGAACTCAGCAGCACGCACCTATGCCAACAGTAAAATTAAAATGGGAATCCACCTGGCCCAGCGCTCGTGGGAGATCCGTTACAGAATCACCTCCGGCGACGATGAAGGCTTTTTCAAGGCAGAGGAGTACGTGCTGGGGGACTTCTGCTTCCTGCGCATAAGGACTAAGGGTGGTAATGCTGCCATCTTAAACCGAGAGATTCAAGATAATTATGTGTTGACAGTGAAAGCCACTGTCAAGGGAGAGGCCCTTCTGGAGACCTGGACTAAAGTCAGCATCCAGGTCTTGGATATGAATGACCTGCGGCCCTTGTTTTCTCCCACCACGTACTCCGTCACCATTGCGGAGAGTACCCCTCTCAGGACTAGCATAGCACAAGTTACGGCAACTGATGCAGATATTGGCTCCAATGGGGAGTTCTATTATTTTTTCAAGGAGAAAATGGAACTTTTTGTTGTCCACCCAACAAGCGGAGTAGTTTCTCTTAGCGGGAAGCTCAACGTTGATGAGCAAAACCGCTATGATTTAGAAATCCTGGCAGTGGACCGTGGCATGAAGCTCTATGGGAATAATGGGGTCAGCAGTACAGCAAAGCTTTTTGTCCATGTGGAGCGGGTGAATGAGCACGCCCCCATCATGAATGTGGTTACTCTTAGCCCCTCTTGGCTGGATAAGAATCCTGTCTATGCCATGGTGACCGTTGAAGATTTAGATGAAGGCTTGAATGGGGAAATCGATTCAGTGGTCATTGTGGGTGGGGACCCATCGGAGCAGTTTTTTGTTGAGAGAGCAGAGGAAGGCGAGTTTGCTATAAAAGCAACTGATTCAGTAAATTGGGAGACTTTCCCTTATGGATGTAATCTAACTTTGCAGGCTAAAGACAGGGGGACCCCGCAGAAGTTCTCTGCTGTCAGGGTCATCCACATCATGGTGAAGAAACGTCAGACAGCCGATGCTAAGTTTGAGCAAGAGTTGTACGATGTTACTTTAAATGAAATCTCACCACCTGGCACGATTGTAGAGGCTGTTAAAATCAAGCCAGAGCCCGATGATGCCGAATATATCCTGACACCTTCTGCAGACTCTGCGTTTTTTCAAATGAATACCCTAACGGGTGTGATCTCCACCACTCGCTGGTTCACTCAGGTGTCCCAGGATGTCTTTAATCTTGAGGTGTTGGAGATAGATAGTGATCTTAAAGTTAAAGTGCAGGTAACGATTGAAGATGCCAATGATAACACGCCAACATTTGCCCACTCCTCTTACGAGGCTTTTGTCAATGAAAGCGTACCCGTTGGGAGCAATGTGTTAGCAGTCTCAGCAGTAGATGGAGATAAAGGTGAAAATGGGTACATAACATACAGCATTTCCAGCCTCCAGCCACTACCCTTCAAAATTAATCAGTTTTCTGGTGTTTTAAGCACCATTAAAGAGTTGGACTTTGAATCTTCACCAGAGAGCTTCGTGTTTGTGGTCAGAGCCTCTGATTGGGGCTCACCCTACAGGAGAGAGAGCGAGGTGAATGTAACAATCCACCTGGAGAATGTAAATGACAACCGGCCACTGTTTGAGAAGGTTGCATGCCAGGGGGTAATTTCTGGAGATTTCCCAGTCGATGAAGTGATCACGACAATGTCAGCAATCGATATAGATGAGTTAGAGCTTGTAAAGTATAAGATCATTTCAGGGAACGAGCGGGGATACTTTGACCTCAACCCCGATTCAGGAGTCCTTGTACTGCGACATTCCCTTGCCACAGCCAGTCCAAAGAATGCCGTCTTTAGTTTGAAGATAACTGCCACAGATGGTGAAAACTTTTCTGATCCTATGTTTGTTAACATATCAGTTGTCTATGGGAAATCTCCTCCTAAACGTTTCAACTGCAAAGAAACAAGGGTCGCCCAAAAATTAGCTGAGAAGTTACTGAAAAAGTCCAAAGCCAGCACCAAACCTAAAATTGAGGAAGGTTTCATCGATCTTTTCTCTGTCAATCGGCAAACACCCCAGTTTGACAAAACATTTCCCACAGATATTGCTGTGCGGGAAGATCTAAAAGTTGGCTCGAGTGTCTTCAAAGTGAATGCTTATGACGGGGACACGGGCTTCAATGGTCAGGTTCTGTATGCCATTGCAGATGGAAACATCGACAGCTGTTTTACCATTGACATGCAGACTGGCCTTATTAAAGTCTTTCTGCCCATGGATCGAGAAAAGAGAGACCGCTATCTCCTCAACATAACTATATACGACCTGGGTCTCCCACAAAAAACTGCTTGGCGTTTGCTGACCGTCTACATAGAAGATGCAAATGATAACGCGCCACAGTTTTTGCAAGAAGGGGGTTATAAAATTGTCTTACCTGAAAATACAGCTATCGGCACAGACGTCATTCAAGTTGAAGCCACCGACAAGGATCTAGGACCAAATGGGGAGATCGTGTACTCTCTTGTGACAGGCACCACACAGTTTGGTATGAATTCCTCAAATGGGATTATTTACGTCGCTGGCCAACTAGACAGGGAGTTTGTTTCTACCTTTCACCTGAAAATTGAGGCCCGTGACAAAGCAGAGAAAGGCAGCCAGAAATTTTGTGTGACCACTCTGAAAATCACATTAGAGGATGTGAATGACTGCCCCCCGCTTTTTATCCCCAGTGTGTACAAAGCTAGGGTGCTTGAAGATCTTCCAGTTGGAACGGTTGTTGCCTGGTTAGAAACACAAGACCCTGATTTGGGATTGGGAGGCCAGGTTCGGTACTCTCTAGCCAATGATTATCATGGATGGTTTGAGGTAGACAAGGGCAGTGGAGCTATTCGACTCACAAAGGAGCTGGACTACGAGACCCAGCAGTTTTACAACCTCAGTGTGAAGGCCAAAGACAAAGGAAGGCCTGTCTCACTTCTCTCTGTGACTTTTGTGGAAGTGGAGGTGGTAGATGTCAACGAAAACCTTTATGCGCCATACTTTTCACACTTTGCCCTGTCGGGATTAATTAAAGAAAATGCTCGAATTGGAAGTACTTTACTCCAAGTTACTGCTAACGATGACGATGGCGGCAGAGATGGAGAGATCCAGTACTCCATTCGTGATGGGAGCGGACTTGGACGATTCGCTATAGATGAAGAGACAGGTAAGTTTCATTTTAAACTTATCCCCTAAGCCTGACGAAACACTTTCCCTTTCTGACTTCAAATTTGAATTTAATACTTGATCTTGTGCGTTTGTCTTCTATTGATCACACTTGAATTGTCAGAGAAATTGCCCTTCCCATCAAAAACGTCTGCATTGTGTCGGGAGAATTTCCTTTCCTTGAGATAGTGTGTGCAAATAGAGCAATGTAATACTACAGCTTGTTCTTTTCCACCTGATTGCTGCTACAACTATATTCTAATGGCCCTGTATTGGACTGGGTGTCCAGGGTATAATCTTCCTTTCCCCATAGTTTGTTTATATTGGCTCGGGCAACCTGAACTGGAGTAAGTGGTATAGGAGAGGGACGAACGCTACCAAGGCTGACACGCCCTCTGATTAAGTGGTGAACCACAAACAAATTAGGCTAAACACAAAAGAGTTCTCAGAATAACATAAAAAATGAATGCCTCGTGTCTGTAATACTGCGACACATGAGGGAGGAAGACATTATAAACAACTTCTAACATAATGCAATTGAAGAAAGCACAACAACAAACTGCAGCTGGGTGTTATCTACACCTTTCAGACATCTGTGTATTAGAAGCTTCACAGAGCTCATTTCCATGGCAGTCCATTGTAACAAATTGCATTAACAGTGGTTTTCTTTCACTTTTTGTTTGCGTTTGTAGGGGAAACCACCATTATTATTTCTCAAACTCAGCCATGACAGCTTTTCTGATTCCACCCCCCCCCATGCTTTTTTTTGTCTCTTCATGTGTTGTTTTGTTGTCTGTTTTTCTTTTTGATAGTCCCAAATTTATTTGTGAATTTGGGTCCAAGAGGGATTTGAATGTCTTTATGTGTAACCCACTTTCTTTATTGTGTCTTTTTTTTTTTTGTTTTGGTCACATACTCCATCTTGGAGGTGCTTTACTAAAATACATTGTATGGAAAGCTTTTTGCTTTTCAGGAACTGTTTAATCACACTCAAACAGCTGCTCACCTACCAGCACAATTATTGTCTGATCTATTTACAATACTTATTAAGTAAACCAAAGCCATATTAAACTGCGATATACTTATTAAATTATTCCTAAATTAATATGATTATCGTAGACGCCTGTCTTTTGTTCTCACTCTTTTTATCTGTTCAGGTCGCAAAACAACATAATGTAGTGCAAGACGTGAGCAAGATGATCTGAAAATAGAACAACAAGCTGCGCAACTGCTATGCTTCTTCGAAAAAAAGAAGATTACTGAGTCACAGTGGGCCTACTTTATTGAGTTCATCCAGGGTATTATGGTCTGTTTTTTTAAAATTGTTTCAGTAAAGAAAACATGATTTTGCAGAAATTTAAGTAAAATATTTATTTTGTCTTTGTGAATTTTTTTCTGACCATTCTTCATGGCCTAGTAGAGCGGACCGATCACAGCCCTCGTGGTCTGTCTATGCCTTGCATTCTGAGCCATGTCAAACGTGTTGGTAGGGGCTGTTGGTGTGTGTGGAGCGTCCACGTCGAGGCTCTGCAGAGGTGGCTCGCTGCAACACATAATGTTTACGGTGAAAGCATAGGCTTAATGTTTGCAAAACGTATTCCTATTTAATTAACTGTTTAATTCCTGCAACCTTCACATTGCATGATTGTATAAACTCTTCGCTTTGCAGTGTAGCTTTCATGCTGATGATCGTTCACGAGAAACAAGTTGCTTTTGCATTAATAGATTCATCACTAGCATGTGCTGTTTGATTTTAGAGTTCAATATTGTGTTATAACATTTAATCCCTGGAGAACAATGCAGCTCCCTGCTGGCAAATTACCAATAACAACTCCTTTAAAACAGTTAATGTACTTGTCCTGTTTGTAATTTTAATCAAACCAGAATGGATTGATTGGGAGGGCAAATCTAAACTCGTCGCGATCAAGTCTTGGTTTGTTTCCCAGTTGGTGTGGTTCAGTCTACAGAGTCTACAGCTCAGATTTATGTTTTTGGCCCATTGAACCCAAGAGAAGAACATTGCTCTGTCGAGGCTTATATATCTTTTTATCGTTATTACTGTTTTTGTACAGCAAATGTAGTGTTTTTAAAATCCCAATATACTACAGTCTTTTGAAAAGTTTTGTTCTGTTGCTCACTGTTACTTCAAAAGCTGGTCTCACACAAATGCAAAACTATCAATTAAATGGCCCTTGCTGAGCTTAACACACTGACGTTGTCCTTGGTAATGATTCAGGAAAATGCACTTCAGAGAAAAGTGTAGTGCTGATTCTCTTCAACAAGATCTATTGAATCGAGCATATTGTGGTGGTTTATATCGGGGCCACTCCAAGCCTATGCTAAATACAATACCAATTCCCACTTGAAGGGTCGGCGATGGCCGAAAGGATTCTTAAAAAAGTTATTATGTGTATCTAACACAGATGCACGTAGACCTGCAGTCACTTCCTCACACATACCCAGTCGTTAACCCGGTGTGGTTGTCCCAAGGTGACGAACAGGAGCAGAGTGGAGGGGAGGATTTATGGCCCTTGTTAGCTGAGCCTTGGCAAGCCTCATAAATCAGCCCCAAGCTGCTGAGAAACACTACAAACACAATTACAACTTAAAGAGAATTATTTTGGTCTCACACAAACCCACACTCACATATACTCATGCACACACACACACACACACACACACACACACACACACACACACACACACACACACACACACAGGTCTGACTTCAGGGGACATTACATTGACTTACATTAATTTCGTGGAGACTATAACCTTAACCATATCTACTACTTCTCATGCCCTAACCTTCAACATCACATCGACTTCTTCACTTCCTGCAGCCTGTAACCTTTTCCATAAATACGATTTACTTTGCCATTACCAAGAAATCTGTCTTCACTTTGAAACACGTGATTTACATTGTGGAGAATTGCTTTTTGTCTTCATATGGCAGTCCTCACTGTGTCTGTCTGTGTATGTTAAGTCCATAATGGTTTTTAAAGTGAATACAGTTTTCTGAATCTGTGTGAAAACTGCACAGGGTCCATATGTTCCTTTTCTATATACATTGTTGTATGTTTTTTTTTTCTTTTTTCTTTTTTGCTGCTTTGTCTTTCCAGCTAACAGTGAACTATACAAGTAGTTGCCTTATACGGCTTTTTTTCAGTTGCACGCTAAATTCAGTTTGCTGTGGCTTTGAACACTATTGTTCAAAATGCAACAGAAGTTATCCCCTTTTGCTTCAATATGTTGCGTAAACGGGGTTTTAATCAACGATTAAAATTCCAAAACAATTACAAAATTATTTTCTTTTTTTTGACTAATCACAGAGCAATGCGCTACAGCAGTTTGTCCTGATGAAGTCCAGGTAGGACAGCACTTTGATAGGAGAGGCAACTACAGAGTCTCCCTTGAATCGATTTATGTGGACTACAGTTTCTGATTTTTTCCCTGATGTTTGACCCCAAATTCCATAAAACCAGATCCTGCTGTATACGTTGCATATGCATTTCAGAGTTGATAGATAATATATGATTCAATCAACTACAACTCACACTCTGAAGATCATTTTCATGTAGGAATAATTATCAGATCAATAGTGTGATTGCTATGAAAGAACCTATCTGTAAATGATATCCGGCTCTTTTAGATTCAGGGAGATACAACTGACCCAGACGTTTTGGACGTATGCCAGTGCAACGCTCAAGTCAGATCTGTTCAGGGTTGCACTACTAACACCGAGCAGATATATGATACATCATATAAGCTCCCATTTCTATTTGTTCTGGTTGGTCAGCGGGAACATTTCTGGGTGTTGGGTATTTACATAGAGCTCATTGCACTGCTTACATTGTCTGTATACATTGCCGGCCTTGTTTTATGAATGCACATAAAACACTACATTAATGCTTGTATTGGTGTGTGTATTCATCATGAGCGATTGGGTTTATTTAGCATGAGATTTGTTTGATTTGATATGCTCTTTGAGGCTAGCTAAAACTGCCAGAAATCTATTTATAGAGCCACATTATCTTTTCTCTTCACAAAACAGAGGACATAAGTGCCGCAGGGAGGGAACGTGTGGAACAAAAAGATCAAGAATTAACCGAATAGCAGCGCTCCATCACATATCTGCACTTTCAGACCTAGATTTCTAAAAGTTGAAATCCACCCTCAACAATTGGACCATGCATCGGCTGTTCAGTGGGCAGTGTGTGCCGATGGGGTGAAACTGGGTTGACACTTTCACTATGATTTAGTTTGAGTTATAATCAGCCTTCCAGCAGGTAGAATCTCTACTATCTCGGCTCAGACCATTCAGGTATGGGAGCAATCTCTTATTTAATTGACTCCATTGATCTCTGCATAACATTAGCAGCAGATTCCACAAGTTTGATATATGTCCTTCATGGGTTGGGCTCATTCTTCCACAATATCTGAGATAAGATCGGAAATGTTTGGAGCCCAGGAAAGAACTTTAAGGGCCTCAGTAAGTATATTCCTGTATTGAACGTGCTTCATTGCTCGTTAGACTGTATTTTCGCATTTTGTGCTTTTAGTCGGTCTTCAGCTGGCAATAACACGGTGAGTAATATCATGTGGTACATTAAAATGAGGGCTTTGCATGCATAAAATGGTGATTTCCATAAGAATCAAATGAAAACGTCAATACCAGAGCTTTCCAAGCTAAAGAAAACCCAATACCATTGCTCATTGTAAATGAACCTACAACCATAAACTCTTGATGTTTTGTAATTTTGAACATATGCACAATATTACACACTCATTGAGGTAAATGTGTCGAATTGTGTGCATGTCAAACGGCATTCTCAATCCTTTTCATGAGTAAATTAGCTTTCACTCGTTGCGTGTGCAACATCCAGTTTGCAGGCATTTTTTAGATGCACTAAAATGCAGGTTGAGTTATAAAACTCTTGCAACAATATTGAAGCTGTGACGCCTCTCTCACCATGCTCATTTACTCTTGTGATTGAAGCCACTGCTATCAGAACATGTTGCTGCTATGGATGGGTTTGTGTGGCCTGTAGTGGTGTTCGGGTAGTGCGATGTGTCTAACAAAGGAATACGAATGCCATGATTCAAGGTTTCTCTCCAGAACGTTGCCCAGAGCATCACAGAGCTTGCTCTTACTGTGAAGCACTTCCTGAAGGTAATGATGCACATGCCTCCAGACATCTGCATAATGAAAAACAAAAAAGCATGACCTATGAGATCCTCTTTGGTTGCTTTGCATTCCAGTTTTGTTGTTTCATCAAAGCTTTATTTGGTTGTATGTTAGAATTGCTATGTGCGTGCGGCCAATCTGCATTTACACAGTCCCAGATCATCATTAAACAGTCATAACAGTGTTATCCCCAAAGTGAAATGCAAAGTAAGAATTTCAGGCTCACGCTGTATCTCTTTTTTATCTTCTATAGATATATGAGTGGGAAGGTTGGTGTTGTTCTGGAGAGTTTTTATTTTTTTTTAAAGCTCTACCCATAATCCTGGACTATTGTGTATTAAAGTAGACTGTTTTGATGTATTTTGAGTCTGATTGGATGGCTTTTCCCATGAACAAGCACAGTAAACAAACCTGTATTCTGCCTGGTAAACATTACACCAGAAGAAACAAAACTGCTGTTAACAATGAGCAATTTTTGTTAACTGAAATCTGGCACCTCACTGCAATATGGTGCAGACTCCTACACATTCTCAACCTAGAATGTCTACATGTTAACATATGACATTATAACAATAACACTGGTGCAATATTTCAGAATATACTTTATTTTTGATCATGGTTAGGATGAGGGGAGTGTAGATGTGTCACACCGCTTGAGGAGGGAAATGGCCTTACTGTCCTGACTTCTTGTAATTTAACAACTCTGGCCTTGACAGGATACACCGATGATTGCCGAGCAACTCTCCCCTTGGTCGTTTTTCCGAATTACTCCCATAGGCCTCACTCTCCCGTTTGGCATTATTAACGGTGATGATCAGGCCTTCATTTTACCAGCTTTTCTCTTAAAGCAGGAGTTGGGAAACACACACACACACACACACACACACACACACACACACACACACACACACACACACACACACACACACACACACACACACACACACACACACACACACACACACACACACACACACACACACACACACACACACACACACACACACACACACACAGAGTCCAATTTCATCTTGAGCGGGACGGACCTGACATAGTAACCTTCAAATTTAAATTGTCAAAATTTTTCACTTGTTGTGGCGCAAAGTAAACGTGACGGACGTAACATAAAGCCAATTTATATAGCCAGTAATATCTTCTGGTGCAAAATACAGTGAAATACGAAAACTGAAAAGAACTCTTTCCCAACTAGTTTTCACGTCAGCATGTCGTCTCCGCTTATCTTGACAAATTGGTTCAAAAATCAATTTCTTTGGAAATTTGGCCAGAGTGGAGCCTCTTGTTGACTGATATTGGCCCATGGGCTTTATGTTTGACACCCATGTCCTAAAAGAACATAGTATATTTTCAAGGTGGAAAGTAAGTGGGACTTTTTTGTTCTATTGGACAGATATGGACTATTGGCATATACATAGTAGACAATTAGCCAATAGTGGCAGCTAAGCTCATGATAGCATTGGCCTCTAAAATGAGATTGTCACATACCAATTGTCATATTTTTGGACGGGTAGACGGAGAGAAAGGAGACGTGACGGTTACAGGGACGCAATGGCATTGGACTGTCATGGTTGAGGTCCAGGGCAGTTGAGGGAGACTGTCAATGCAAATCAGTGCAAAGTTGTTGCAGCTGATGATGAAAGCAGCATGACAATGCCCCCATTCAGAGGACATAGAGGATTCACTCAATAGTGTGAGTGTGAAAATGTTGTAAATCATATGCTACCCGCCTTTGACGGCCTCCAGATCTCGACCCAACCAAACACCTGTTGGAGATTTTCAGCATCTTCCAAGCATCAAAGCCAAGAGAGGAACGTTTAAATAATGTTCTTTCTTAAACTAAAGCTCCAGGAACTTTGGGAGTCGATGAAACATGCTATCTTTTTTTTATTTATTTATTTTTTTCTTGAACTTGTTAAGTTTGTCGTTTAACTTCTAAACCCCCATGTGGGTCAGCGTCACGCTCCAACTGCATTGATCATATGGATCCACCTCTTGTGGCCCCTGGGCTGAACAGTCTCTTCATTTAAGGCTTAAGCATGCATTCAGCTCTGTTTGTGTTCATTTTCTAAGTGCATGCTGTCTGGGTGTAGGCGTATTCTTTTTTTCTTCCCCCTGATGTTTCCCAACATAAAATAATGAGGCGGTGGGCGGCTTAATGCAGCAAAGATGAAAACGTACCCTGTTGTCGTTAGGTGCGCTAATATAGACTTGTAGTAGTCTGCCAGCAGCTGATGTAACTGGATCGACTTAAGATTAGAACGTCCTCCTTTACTTCCCACTCACAGACACACACAGACAACCACACGTACACACACACACACACACACACACTTACCTTGGAAGCCTAACCTTTTCCATGTCATTCTCCCGCCCACTCTGTTCAGCAGGAAGCCCTTCACATCAAGACTCTTAATCACAGTGTCACTTCTCCCTGGGAACCGCTGTGTTTCGGGAGAGAGAAAGAAAGAAAAGAGGAGGAGGTGAAGGAGAATTCATGGCTGCCCAATTCTACAGTGATTAATTTCTAACAGGCTGGGAGGCCCGCAGCTTTGTCACCCAACAAAACCGGCATTGTGGAGTCTTCAACGTGCAGCCGGGAGTTAACGGAATCAGATAGACCCTGGGAATGACACACAAACACAGACCCACACACACACACACACACACACACACACACACACACACACACACACACACACACACACACACACACACACGCTTGACAAACTCTGCCGTTACAGGTTGCCATGTGCTAACCCCATTAGGTGCAAGAATAGCCCCAGAATCACTCTCTCATGTGAGCCCTGGATGACGAGGCGAACAGAGAGGGCCGGTAAAAAGACAGACAGGGCCGGTAAAAACTTAATGGGTTTTCTGATTTGTCCTGGTATGCCAGATGGCCATAACACCACTTTAGACAGAGAAGCTGCTGCTTAATGCGGCTTAATTTCCCCTGCTATGTCAATATATAGTATATCATTAGCAAGTTTGCAGTGTTGAGGTGATGCCATTGCGTTGTCTGTCGGACAGCAACTGGTACCAAACAATTACGTCCTTTGTTGAATTGCATAAGTCAGTCATTCATCTGTAGGCTGGGGGATCGGGAAAAAAAAACCAACGACTCCAGAATGGTATTCATGCTCGGTAATGGGCCATGCCAGCAACAATTGTTTCTTTTTCTTATTTTGCATAATGACATACTAATTAGAGCCAATTAAAGTCTGCAAAGTGACATTTGTAAAACCAACCTCTTTTTGGTTTTGTTTGATATTGATATGATTAGAAGCCAATTAAAGTAAGTCATGGCTGCTTCGCACGAACGTGTACCAGTATTTCCTGGTCATGCACTGTGTTTGCCATCACCACTACTCATACTTTACCGATTTTGCTGTTAGTTCTGTGTGATCACATACCCCCCCCCCAGCTGTATTCACAGTGTGAAAAGAAAGTTTAAAAAGTAGAGTGATTAAAATTTAGAATACTAGTAACAAATCCAGGAATTCTCTAAGTGACAGCAACAAAAGAAATTAAAGACACATGAAATAAATGGCTCATAGGATTTAAGTAACACCATTTGTGTGTATTGGGTGTTGGCAGTGAGTCCCGTATCAATCAGTCTGATAGCAGTCTGGCTGTCAGAGTTTGGACAGTTTGTTTTATCGTTACAACACAAGTTGCCAAGAGCTTCAGTTATGGTTGTATTTACCATTTCATTAGGCAGTTTTGGCACCGACTCTTTGAATGGACTGACGTCTAGACAATAGACGAGACACTGGAGTGATATAGTACTTTGCATTGTACTCTTCATTCACTTTTCTTTTTGGAAGTAAAATTTGAGTGCTGCATGTAAATGACAAACGCAGTGGGGGCAAAAAATAAATGATGAAAACTATGTAAAAGAAAAGAGTAAGATCGAACTGTGCAATGAAATTACACTTTGATGAAGTCAATTCATACATAATATCGTGCAATGTAATTACATTTCAAACTAATGATCAAATTATACTCGGACATGTTAAATTTATTCAGTATAGTCATACATTTTAGGAAATAATCTATGGAAGTATTAAGCTTATTTATATATTTTCCATAGAAGTATATATTACAGAAAAAAAACAAGCAAGGTAGAATAGTTGCCAAAGAAAAACAGAAAACTGTTGATTGTACAAGTTACAGTTGTCAGATTATGAACAAATGTTTTCTGTACACTGGCAGTATCTTAATTAACAAACAACAAGAAAAGAAGTGTCTTGGTCTTAAGGAGGGTTTTGGCAGAACCATACATGTTCTCGATGTGTTTAATGGCTCAGTCGGTGTTTGGGTGGGGGAACCGGCCCTGTACGGGTTGAGCTCATGCAGCTTTCACGTCTGTGTGGGTCTCGGGGCATTGTTAGCTAATACCCACTCTATGGACCTGTTTCTCTAAAGAGCCAACGGCAACATGTTTGACCATCGGTACACACTAATCACACACTCGGCACATTACACAGAGCGGCACTCCTTCTATTACCGTAATTAGTGAATTAATGACTGCATTTATCATAATTGCAGACTGGGAAGGAGCATGAGTGCCTTGCTGAGTAGTGAAGTGTCAGCTGGGATATGGATGGAGTCTTCCTCAGCTTGTGTGTGTGTGTGTGTGTGTGCGCTGTGAGTCTGTGGGGGGAGATTGTTTAGGTGTTACCAATGGATTCTTATGCTTATTTTGTTAATAAAACTCAGTTGCACTGCAAAGCAAATGAAACAAGCCATTCTACTTGGTTACCTTCTTACTTACTCATTCCTCTTTATTCCTGATGAAACACAGGTCTTCCACTAGCACTTGCAATCTACAGCATAGTGGGTACAGTAGTTTCGGTTTCTGTGATATGCAGGTTTTACAGGAGAGGTTTATCATCCCACCGGCCGACGCCAACCTGGAGGGCCAGAGAATCAATCTGGTGTCTACCCTTCAGCGTGTTCGCTATGAGTCGCCTTACCATGAGTATAATACTCCAGCAGGCATAGCTCTAGTAGTCCTAGATACACACATACTGTGAAATTCTACTATATTCATCCAAAGTCTAATTGTTGGCTTTAGTAGAGCACAAATTAGGACAGAAACAAGTCAAGCCTTTGACTTTCACAGTCAATTCAAAGCCACACTGGATGTCAAATAGGGGCCTGGGGGGAGTCGGAGAGCTTGGGGGGCAGAGGAATTCTATTTCTCAATGGTGAAGAAGTGTAAATGAATGATTGACTGATTGAAAAACTTAATTTGTTCTTTCAGTTCCTTCCTTAAAGCAAAATCATAACTGCAACAGTTTTGACATGTATCGGATGAGCCCCCCCCCCCCCCCCCCCCCCCCCCCCCCCCAGTTTTGGGAATATCTAATAAAATGTTCAAGTTTGACAACAACAAAATAAGGAGATGCTGTGGTATTATTTGCGTGGGGCTGCCTGAACGCACCAGAAATGCTTAAAAGTAAAACTAACAAAAATAAAACAAATCAAAGAATACAAGGTCATCAGCAAAGATCCTGAAATAACCGTTATCAGCAAGCATCAGTGGGTTCAGATGCTGCCTGTGTATGGTGCAAAGAACAATCTTAAAAAGAAAAAAGATGTCTATGGAGGTGAAAGCAGCTCTCAGGACATAAAAAAAATAAATAAGTTTGTGGTGCAGATGGTACAATGTGCAAAACTAAATCAAGATGGACTCCGTGCGCCAAGAACAACAGAGACTTAAGGAAAAAGCACCATCAGGCAAGATTGATGTCGAGTATGAGAGACACTACAATCTTTCTTGGGCAATGTTTTATGGATGAATTATGCAAAACTATGCATAACTCTGTGGGAATGCAACACATCAGCAAATGATGCACACCGTCAAGCAAGTGAAGCAAGGTGGAGGCACCATCATGTTATGGGGTTGCTTTGCTGCCGCTGGGAGTGGAGGCATTGAGCTCATCAAAGCAATGATGGGATCTGAAGATTATGAAGACATTTCAAAGAGAAGTGTAAAAGCCAGTGTAAAAAAAACAAACAAAAAAAAAGCCTGTCTGAGGTGAGGGATTTTAAATAAAAAGAAAAGGTAGACTTCTTTAGACTCACCACCAATGTGTTCTGACCTAAATTCAACTTGAATACCTTTGGGGGAAGTCCCTACCGGAATATGGGTTCTGCAAAATCAAGAGAAGCTGCTGGCATTGCAGAAAGTAGCAGCAGACAAGTCAAATCTACTTTATGGTGAAAAGAAAAAAAGTTTTGAGTCCAGATCCATTTAGCTCTGTGCAGGATTATTCTACATTAAGAGTTCAAAACGTTTTTTTGTTTTTTTTTCTTTCCTTTCCTTGGTGTGGTCCAAGATTGTATCAAAGAAAGAGTGTGGACTTCATTGAATTCACTCTTATAAACAGGCAGAATCCTTTACAAATGAAAGCAATGGGCGAGTTCCCAGGTCTGCACTGGAATCTAGTAAATGTCTTAAAATGCCCTTCTTTTTTTTTTTGATTTGCAAATATTTCTCTCTCTGTTATCCCAAAAGGTGATCCCCAACCCTGATCATCTCGGTGACCAAGGTTTTGACCCATTTAAAGAAAAAAATGATCAAGAATATAGAACTCTGTACACTGACACTGTCGCTTTCTCATATTTTTTACTCTTAAAGAGAACATTTCTAACAGTTGTCTTTGTCTGTGACTTTCCTTCCACACGCTGCTTGTCAGCGTTTTTGGTGTCGCCATGAGGATGGCAGTGCTCAACATCGACCTCTTTAGTTGCCATATAAAGCCAAACGTTTTTTTTTGTGGGGGGGGGGGAATGTAAAAATGATGCATTTTCACCTTACACGTTGTTTAAACAGGGTGTGAATGGTGATCCTTGCAAAAATGTATTCAGTTCACCCACATGGGCCAAGTAGAAGACAGCGACCAGGAGGTCAGAGATGTGATCCGATGAAAAGTTGAATACATTTATGTATGAACAATGGAGGAGCTGCACTTGTTCAACCCCTCTTTTCAGGGCTGCGTTCATGGTCCCAAATCCCCGCTGCCCCAGGAAGCCGCTCAGCAAACTGGACTGCTTCCAAGTGTCACCCTGTGTGAGTGCAGCCAGCAGGTTCCTTAGTGTCCCTCTCACCCCTAAATCCTAGAGCAAATAAAGATTATGCAAAAATAGAAATCTTTTTCAAACGGTCAGGAAATCCCATTCAGTGTAATATAATTTGAAGGATAAATTTATTTGAGGTTTCAACAATTTAAAACTCTTTAACACACATGAATGTGCATTTAGAAAAGATTAGACTTTTTCAGTCCAAGAAACGTGTGAGCCAACATCGTGCAGCTATTTAATTGGAGTCAGATAGATTATGTTGCTTTTTTTTATGTTAATGTTTATGTTTTTTTATGTTATGTTAAAAAGATATTTCACGTTTGTTTTGCCGATGCTCTCTGCAGATTTAGTGAAGGGTTGTTTCACTGTGATGTGTGTTAATATTGTGGCACGACACTAGTTTGGTAGAAGTTGATGACAAGCTCTCTCACTCTGGGCTCTGTACTCTGCGTTTTAATGCAGTCAGGGTGTTCGTGTTAGCCTTTCAGAGTTGTCAAATGTCAACTAACAAAGCTTGAAACTGGAGTACAAAATGCAGAGTCTCGCGTCACCACCCAGTTAATGTTGTAGCTGACTTTCAAAATCATGTCAAAATTGGGTTGTGGTCATGTAACAGAGCACTCCCAGGAACTGCAATACCTTTAACAGCCACTGTAACAGCAATGCAATGCCATTTTATTTCGAGAAAAAAAAAAAAAAAAGAGCAAGCGTTAAGCTCTGAGCTCAAATGTGTAACACCTTTTCTCAACAAGCAGGGGAAATATAGAATTTGAATATCTTTCTCCATTATTGCCGGTACTCTCATCCGCAGTTTTATTCACTCGGCTGCTACCTGCTGGGGTGAAAGCTGAGAATCAGCCGGTAATTAAAAGCGAAAGAATGGTTGAAAAGAATCAAGAGAAAAAGTAATTGAGGGCAAGTCGAAAGTGCTCTAAACTGCATAACCACACATTAACCCCGCAAACACACTGCAAGTTTAATAAAGTGAAGACACATTTGCATTCATTAAATCCCGTGGAGACAGATAAAACACTTACATGGGATCAATATCCAGTGGGAGTACCAACCCGCAACACTTGGCAGTTACCTTGTTCAGCTACTGAGGAGGGTTTGTCTTTACTCTCATTTTAAAGGAAAGAAGTGCAGCACCACCACACATATTTGATTGTAAATAATGAATACATTTTCCCAGTCTGCTGACCGATTATATGATCTGTATGTTGAATGGTGACAGGAAGTAATAGTCAAAGAATGATTGAATCCCACATGTTTTGATTTGAATCACTAGCAGGAGCTGAAATGGAACTTTTGTGGAGCTTCAAATACATTAAAATTAAAATGTAATCAACCAGGCACCGAGGTGAACGTGACCTGTTTGTCTCTCTTTCCTGTAGGGTATTGTCTGCTTGTAGCTTTGAATATTCATCAAATCAGGAAATGTGTTTTTTTTTTTTTTTTTTTCTATTCTGTAATTTGCAAAATGAAAATAATTGAACAAGCATCATGCACATGATTGTGAAACAGCCTGCAGAAAATATTAGCTCTCTTTCTTCCATGCAAGACGGTCACGCTTGTCACTGGGGATATAGTGAAACATGATCAGGGTTTTTTTTTTTCCTCTTTTCAATATCTAGGAACAATTGTATGCTCAAGATAAGGGGCCTTGTTAATAACATGAGTTATAAAATGAGAACGTGTGGATTTGTTGGGATCCTTTGTATTACACTTTGACTGACGTCAACAATCCAGTGTTGAATTAATTACAATGGATAAAAGAATGACACCTCTATTGACCTATTTCTTATCCTTTGGACTATTTAAGACTTCGTTTACATGACAAGGGAAAACACATCCATGAGTTTTCATTTCTGAAAAGCTCCGTGTGTACATAACACATGTTAAAGGTGGTTGATTTGAAGGTTGTTAGACCTTTTGACTAATCCTGTGTGTAACTCCTTGTATTCATATCTAAACTGAGCTCATATGAGTCATCTTCTTTTTCTCGGGCCGTTGTGAGCTTGATAACGGGTTGACCTTGTAGAGAGTAGGGCTTTGTCTGTTGCTATATTGCAAAGTATTACTTCAAACCTTGCCTTCACTCTCAGCCGATCCTTAACATACTCAGAACCTGAACTCCAACCATAAATTCTCTGTTTGCGGGTTGAACGTTAGGAAACCTAATCCAGCTTTTCCACCAGGAGGTGCAGGGTTCGATAGTGTGCGCACCAATCTCTTCCTCGTCTCCTATTCCTTGATGGCAATCCATATTTATTGCCTTTCATTTATTGGACTCAAGGTTTCAATGCCAATCCCTCACCACAATGCGAGCCCTCGCCTGTTTGTTACCTCGGCCCTGAAATCACTTCATAACTCTGATTTTCATTGACAAAATATTCGAGGGTCCAGTTTCTTGGTTCCCATGAGGCGGGTCAGATCTCACAAGTGTAGTGGGACTCCTGGCTATGAACCTCAGAACAACAGTAAAACATACACACACACACACACACACACACACACACACACACACACACACACACACACACACACACACACACACACACACACACACACACACACACACACACACACACACACACACACACACACACACAAAGTGCAGATGTTTACTAGATTCAATTCCTAGAGAAGAAAAATAACATTCGTAATGATAGACTGCAGTTGCCCTGAAAAGGGGTGGGAGGGCAGATAGAACACGCACACACGTACACATACACACACACATACATACGTACACATACGTACACACATACATACAGGTAGTGTGAAATTTCAGTGAGAGTGCAGCATGGCTTGGAAAGCAATTAGGATTACATCTGTGTGAATAGCCTACACACCTCACACTCGTATCACAGGCCCAACGCATGCACGGACGCACGCACGCACGCACACGCACATACACACACACACACACGCATTGTGAGGCAGTACCATCAACAGTCTCCTGCCCTGCAGCACTCTGTCCTTATTATACCCGCAGGAGTAATAACACTGTTCCATAATGTCTGTATCATACGAGTGTGTAATTGTGCTTAACCGTGCATGTGTATGTGTTATTCCTGTTGTGAGGATATAAATCTATATTTACACAGCCACATTATAGGGATCTGTCTTCCTCTGTGAGGACAAAATGCAGGTCTCCATAACATAAATCTCTTAACTTCTAGTCAGAAGGCTGTAGCCTGTGTTTAGATTGAGGCTAATGTGAAAATGAAGGTTATTCCAGGAGTGGTTGTGGTAAAAAGTCTCCCGAAAATGAATAGAAGCTAAGATATTGTTCTGTCAAGGGACGGAAGCTGGACTGTGTGTGGCCTAGTTTAAAGTAATGCAATAAAACAAACCCAGCTCGAGCTCATTATGTGGAAGATCTAATGAAGCTTGTATTTTCAGAGTCACTGGGCGTAACACAAAACAACAAAGCCAGCACATCTTTGGTGCGGCTGTTGAAGATCTGGAGTGAATTTTTCTCGGCTCTTCTTTCGTATGCATTTTGTTAAGTTCAGTGTTACTGCCCGCAAAGCATCGACACCGGGGAAAACTACTACTTACACTACAAACTCAAACAACTCCGCCAGAGAACGAAGAACAAAACTGATAAGTTTCTCGATGTCGTGATTATTCAGTTGCAATAATTCATTTTGTTTCATTTTCTCCTCGTGATGACTAGTACTTCCTCCGTTTCTACTTTAAGAAGGTGTCAGAACTATACGGAGCAGTTTTTAAATGGAGAACAAAATCTCATTTTGTTTTTACATCCCTCTTTGTTGCTGTAAATTCCACCCAGTGTTGACACACATACTGACGCCACCTGCCTCTTCCAGCTCTTCTGTTGTCATTGTCTCAAAGTTTTACTCAGAAATGTTTGGCTTTGCCTTTGTTCCACTCCCTTCAGTCTTTCTCTCTCCCATCTGTTCATGCTGCCTTTACGTGTCATCTGACTGTATCACCTTCATCGGGTACTTTTTTTCAAAAAGCATCAAAACGCTGCTTTTAAAAACGGTCCTCGTGAGCTTGATGAGATCCCCAAGTACTTATAGAAGGTCTGCATGTTCAGACATTGTCCCGCCTGGCAAAATAACTGCTTATTTAAGTCTTCCATTAAAGGTCACCTGTGATAACGACCCTGGTGTTATACAGCATGTTTGTGGCTCGTCTAGCGGTGGCATGCACAATTACGCACACTCAGCCTGGTGACTGGAACAGCTGGGAATTCCTGTGGTAGACAAAGTGGTCCACCCTCGATCGTCTGGTAATGATGATGGCCGGACACCAGCTGTTGTTTGACACAAGTTTTTACTTTGGACTGACCTGCAAGCTCGTAAACAGCATCAAGCAGATCTCTGGCTAAAGCCTGGCTCACACCACAGGGTCATGGGGCCCAATTTTGCCCCGATCCCCTCTTCCCTGAGCATCGGGAGCAAAGGTCAGATTGTCGGATGTCTGCAAACAACATAGTTTCTGATTTGTTAATTCCTCACCGTGACGGCACAGTAGATGTGCACTCCATAAATTCATGTTTCCGCAGTAAAATCACGTGACCGTTATTGTTAACCTCATTATTACAGATCAACCCTCGTGGAGCTAAACAGACTTGGAACAAGAACAAGAACAAAAACATCCTTCAAAGCCTCAGTGATGAGGATTTGTTTTATTGTCCAAAAATCTCTAAAATCCAGAGTCGGAATGTCGGCCCAATGTTGATTTGTGGCAACATGTTTGTTTACATGCCGTGTTTGTTTAGATTGAAGTCACGTTTTATTACCAAGATTTAGAATATTGAGCGTGAAAAGCCTGATACTCTGAAGAATCAGTTCGTGTGAGCTCCGTAGTCACACCACACATATTCAGGTTTCACACCTTTGAAACAGTAAGTTTTTCCTTTTTACAACTAGTTTTCTGCTTCTCCCCATTGTTTTGTTCATACTCTCTTCAACCACTAGAGGTCCCCGTAAAATCTTATTTCCTGCAAATTGTAGATGTACTTTTTTACCTCTCATCTATCGGACTGATATAAACGCATATCTGGGCGTACATGCAAAAGAATGAGCTAGTGTCATCTCCAATACTATATTCTTAAGGTTCAGTCAAAATAATTCTTCTAAAAACAAAATGAGAAACTGCTGTCTTGTTGACTTAAATAACCAGTGCCACTAACTGTTCCCTGCTTTTAGTATGAAGCGTTGCAACATTTTTAATATGTGATTAATGGTCGTGCAGATGTGGCAGAGCTCAGTCAGTCAGAGTGTTTACCCTCGCCTCATGTCATGGCGCACAGATTCATCTGTTAATCCTCTCTCGGGCTGCGTCGCCTCCTAAATTTAGAACGAAGCGCTTCCTATTAGAAAGAACGAACCCCCCAGTCTGCAGCTCCACATCTGCTGGTCCATGTCATGCTACAAATGTATCCCAACTCAGCAATTATACAGCAACACATTCCCTTGTAGACTAAAAATGTAACATTGCCGTGGCGTGACAATTTGTTTGTCTTGTTTTAATTATTTACACATTCATCCTTGTGTTACAGCCTCCTCGACACTGATATAATTCACACTCGGCTCTGTTGGGTAGTCTTGTAAATGACCTCTTAAATCATTTGCTAAAAGAAAAGAAAATGAACATGGCAGCCAACGATCAAGCCAGTTACCTTCACAATGTGGAAATTGTGGTCAAATGAAGGACGAAGAAAAGAACATCTATGCTCGTGTGTGTGTGTGTGTGTGTGTGTGTGTGTGTGTGTGTGTGTGTGTGTGTGTGTGTGTGTGTGTGTGTGTGTGTGTGTGCGCGTGTGTATAAACAAAAGAATACTTGTAAAGCTAGGCTACAATTATGCTTCCTACTATTATATTCCATATTGCTGCCTGTCCTTTTATGATTTCTTTTTCTCGGCCTTCTTTTCTTTTCAGCCTTGTGGCTTGAATTCAAAAACTGCAAGAAGGATAAACAATGCATCTGAGTGGTTTTATTGTTTTAAAGTACAACCACATACAATTCGAGGAATCTTACATTGTCCTTGACTTTAGTTTGTTGAAGAACTGAATTGAAGGATGCAGAATAATCGAAGCTGTATGCAAAAGCACACTCATCCAAAGGCAGTAATTAACGCCAACAAAACTTGTTAATATTTGAACATTCGGGAAGTTTTTCAATTAAAAAATACAACATGAGGTGAATGTGTGCATGTCACTTCATTCCAATTGTTGGTGCTAAGTGCGAGTACAGTATGGAGAAAACGTATCGTCTGCATACAAAATAACAACAAACCTGTGACTGACAGAGTTTATAATGCTTTGTATAAAAGTGGAGAGGAATTTTTATTATTCCATAGTGCAACACTGTGGTGGAAGACGCCAGAACTCTTCCCAACGAAACAACAGAAAATTGCTGGACTTGGCATGTAACTAATAACACTCTGTTTGGCTATCTCATATTATCTTCTCAAAATAATCCCAAAAGCTGAGGGACTGCGTGCCTTAGGGTTTTTTTTTTTCATGCGTAGACGCCTCGACTTGAGAATTTCAGGCAAGTCAAACCTCTGGAAACAGGCATGTCACTGAGGACATTTCGTCTGAAGGGTTTGGAGCTACCAGGCGGACATAAAACCAAAGGAACAAATGTGAAGACAAATGACGCTCTAACAAGACAACCATAGACGGGACAACATACAGCGTGGCAGTGAACAATGACTCAAGGCCACGAACATTAATTGAGACATCGAGTTTGACGCTCCCTCTTATGTCACCTCAATTTATATCACCTATTACAGCAACGCTGAGAAAGAAAGAAAGAAAACCTTTTATGTGCATGAATATTTTGTTCCGCTTCTCTTCTCAGATCCGAGTCACAGGATCACAGTCTGTGTTCACACGTCTGGTCTTGTTGTCACATTTATTCAGATAATGACCATAATTAGTCATCAATGTCCAAAATTAAGTACTAATAAAGATTTTTAAGAGGTTAAAAACTATTTTATCTTCTCTCAAATGATGAGATTAACACTGATTTGTTTCCTAAGAAAGCATCGCCACAACCACACTGAAACATTCATGACATTTAAAAGTATGTTCAAAATAAATTGGAAAAGATTATGAACTGGTCCCCACAAGGACAGGATCGGACCCTGGCTTATGGTCTGTATTGCTGTCTGGGAATAATGTATGTGCAAGTTACATGTCAACATCTAAAATGCTCTATCAGCGCTTAAGGAAATTAGGATGTATGTTTTTCCCTGCAAATCAATTTAGACGTTTTGTAAGCACCACAAATGTTGATTTGCTGAGAACTGACAGCGTCAGCAGAGTTCTCAGACTGATAAAACAGTCCAGAAGAGGACAGGATGGATGGTCTGCGTTGACTTGTGCCGGGTTGAGCAAGCGCTCTATTTGTGCCTGATACGACACCCATTGAGTCAGGTGATTAAGATTCTTAATTCCTTGTTCATTAGCCGTCCCAAAAATAGTCGTCCTCCCTGTTATTAGATGTCAACTGAGCACATCATTACTCCAGAATGATGATGGTGTCACCGCTGTCAGCCCCGTGAACGTTCCCCCATCAGGTGTGACGTGGGCTCTCTGGGGTTACGCCCTCCTGTTGCTGTGCAGTCTGCATCATCGCCCTTCTCCGGGCACAGAACGCTGCTGTAGCACGCCGGAGAGATGAGCAAGTCTTCATTTATTCATGTGCTAACCTTTACTTTCACTTACCCACGGTGTTCCACTTCCTCATGTTGATAGAGACGGCTCCTCTCCCCACGCTGTGGCCTGGCACTTTATCGCTCTTTTGCTAGTTGGCTAATGAGGGTTTTACCTGTGGGGTCTCAAGTACTAATCCCTGCTCATAGCTGAAGGACTAGCTGAGGACTCATTATAACCTTCAGAGAGGCCAGATTAACTGAAGTCTGATAAGGGCTTTGTGCTGCTTATTTCTAACTAATAGCCTCCTCACAATCTATCTTGACTGACCCCCGCGACCTTTCTCTGAGTTACTCCTGATTCCTCCATTACCTGGCCGAACTCCTCTGCAGGATGGGGCTATTTTACTGACGCACGACCTGCACTGTTCATTTCTGTGCTTTCCTTCCATTGTTACCGCCTTTATCTCCACGACCTCCCCACCTTCTTCCCTTTAACCCCACCTGAGTGATAAATGAGGAAGCCGAGATAGAAAGCTGATGGTGGAAGAGGGAGAGAAAGACTGTCAGTCTGTGAAACTGGCTGATCCCATTCCTCCAGCAGCTGGATGTTTGTACCCAATGAGCTTTCTGTATTACAACGCCACCGGGTCCACATAGAGTACATACAGACGTGTTACCAAATACTATATGAAGAGCAATGATGATAAGATAGTGGAAGCCTGATGCTGCCTCTAACGCATTTTAGTTCAGGGGCCACACAGACAGCCCAAATTCATCTTGAGTGGCCCAGACCGGTAACATAGTGCCTTAATAACCTTTAAATTTAAAGATTTTCTTTGTTGTGGTGCAGAGTATACCTGATGAAAATGTCTATATCGTCACAAAACCAAACAATTACCGCTGAAAAATGAATAAAATAATAAAATTATTTTAATGATATGTGAAGTATTTATACTTTTTCATCCGATAATTTGACTTAATATAATATTCCTGCAACAAAGCAGCACAATGAATTGATTATTAACTAAGTGTAGGTTTATTAACTTTTTGGACACGCAACAAAATGTTCTTGTTCTGCTGTATTTATTCACTGTTTTCTGAAATATATTTGGTAAATTGGTGTGAATTGTTGATTTTGATATTTGATTTTGAACATGTTTGAAAAATAAAAGGAAATATATGAAATGAAATTAAATGAAATGTCTTCGGATGCAAAAAACTGTGAAATGTCCCAAAAAACTTCCCCTCTGGCTATTACATAATACATGTTTATACAAACTCACCTTGACAGCATGACATTTGAGGCTAGTTTGATCGCAATGAGGCAGCGTTCATACTGAAATCTCAGCGTTGGTCTCAGTGTTGTCTTGTTTCTGCTACTCTTAAGAAAATAGTTAAAGCATCAGTGTTGTTTTTTTTTTTTTTATCATTGGTGGTTTGGCGGGATCAGATTGGGCCCTGTTGTGGGGCTCAATTTTGCACATGGACCTTCTGTTCTCCTCTCCAACATATTTATCACAAACATTTGATTCTCTAATGAACTGTGGTTATTAGTGAAAGTGTAACCAAATCATTTTGATGCAAAATGAAGTGTGAGTACTTCTCACAAGGACAACCAGGAAAAAAAAAAACAAGATTACACACATTTAACCCACTTGTGAAATGTGAGAGGAAAGCTTTTGCTGTCTGGAAATTTATTAAGAAATCTGATTTTCAAAAAGATTGAAACCTTTTCTCATGGTTCCCTTTTGAAAGTGTGAGAGTGTATTGTTGCAGAAAAAAGTTGCAGGGTCTATTTTAAGACAGATTCTCTTGGAATCAGTGCTGCTTTTTTGCTTGAGTTTTAAAGAGATCTAAACTGTTATTTCTCATGCCAGCACACCCAGTGCTGCTGCGAAAGGTCAGATTTTCCGTGAGATTCTGTAAGGAATTGAGACAGCAGCGGTTGGGCTGACAGTACATTGACTGCAGAGATAAAGATTGAACTAGATTTGTAATGTTTCCTCTCTTCCCAAAGCTTCCTTCTTAACAGTCATTCAGTACCTTCCCTCTGTGACCTTTGTCTTCCTGCCTCATCTCTCAGCCCTGTTGAAACGAGAAAGGCTACAGAACAGTAGGGATGAAGAGGTTGGTGAATATTAGAGTGAAGAATTGTTCACCCGAAGCTTAAAGGCATTCTGCCTGATTTTTATCTCCTCTCCTCTACTGCTGTCTTGTTATGGGCATCTTTAAGTAAACCGTGGCTGGATTTCATATTTGTTATTCCCTAAAAAACCTCAGAGAGAGCCATTTTCTGCTGTGTGATGTACTGACGATCATCTTGTTTAAATTGTGTGTTTTGCCTTGTAGTAGGCCCTTATGAATGCTGCCAAAGCCTTGTTTACTCGCGCTTATTTTATTTCTTTGGCAGCAGGCCATTTATATCACACGTTGCTGAGACGATCGCCGACTCTGATTTGCTCCTACTTCATTTCAGCTCAACTTTCATCCAGAAACTTTGGGTTGGATTCAGACATTCTCAGCATTGGAAGCATTGACTCACCAAGTGATTTAATTAAGGACAGTAACTACCAATAGAATGGTCAATAATGCATAATAGTGACCAAGTAAAGTTAGAGTTTGTGGTTATTGTATGTACAATATGCAGATCAATGTTTTGTAACCATTGCCGTGCATACATAGACACAAACCATCAACATAGGAGCTTGAGCAGAATGAAAATGCTTCCTGGAAACGCATGATTGAAAGATTCTGATCTGATCTATTCCAAATAAAATTGACTTCTGAACAGGAAGTCTGGTTTATGTTGATTTTTAATCCAAATTGAGTTGATGTCATGCTCATTGTGATCATATCTCCATAGTTGGGTTCAAACTAAACTTACTGTGCAAGTGTGTTCCGTTACATCACCATGCGACTCTGCATGCGTGCTCTTTTGATTAAAATTGAGGTGGAAAGATAGGATTGGTGGGTTATAATCGGACAATCTGATCTCTTAAGAAGTTTTTTTATTTTCGTTTCAGAAAGGTTTCACATGAATATGATGTCCGTTTACATGGAAATGGCATAAACGCTGAAAACTGAGTAGCGTTTATGTCAGGCCACGAGTCAGGGCAGTTGTTTGTGTTTGTCATCAAACCGCATGTGCAGAGAACAATATGTTGTAAACATTAACAATGGCAAGTACATGGACATTCGTATGGACAGACGAGGACGTTGGGATTTCTATCAGACAGATAATAGTATAGACCGAGTCGGAGCATTTTCAAGAAGTTGAACCTTAGGAGCCGTTTTCAAAAAGTTGCGTTTTTAGTGGCTCCGAGCACCGTTGTTTGTGTAAACAGACTCAGTTTGATTAAAAAAAAAAAAAGTGACAATGAAAATGCAGCTAATATCACACAGCAAATGTATACTGGACAAATAGTACCGGTATTGTGCACCATGAATCCAGCAGTATCGTCATGGTTTTTAACAACACAAGAAGTCAAAAGAGCCACATAACGAATAGTCAAATATGCAAAAAGTTGTCGAATCTGCATTCTTCTGGCAGATGCTTCCAATATACTATGAACATTTCAAAAGGTCCTGGTGCAGCTATGTGTACATTGGTCTTTGCAATATGCTGCAGATTCAAGGAAAGAAGCTTCTTAAGAATCCAGAAGAAAGTCACAAACGCAGCAGCGCCTCAAACGGTCCATGTTACTGTAATCACATCTGCTCGCAGGATGTTTGCAAGAATTTAATCTCGGCTCAAACATTTACTAATAAATGTGAATTAGAAATGTTTTATTTAGCTCTGCAGTTTGCAAATGCAAATACAGGTGAGAGTGTTTGCTTTGTGTTTTCTCTGTCTTGATTCGGAACATAAAGCTAAAAAGCAAACAAGTCTTTATACACAAATGTTGGTGTGTTTATTTCCCCGAAATGTGACCGACCAGTTTCTGGACTGGGGTTTGAAATGGAAATAATGTCTCGAGAATCACTAATGAACCCTGATGCCTTCTAGAAAGCTTTATTCACTTATTCACCAAAGCCATTGTGAGCTCCATGCAAATTTTTGGGGCTTATTTTCATAGTAAGAGTCAGAATCGAAACTCTTATGAGCAATGATATCATCAGTTGAAGTTTCCCAATATTTCCTAATTCTATTTTTCTATGAATAGGATTACTGCATGTTTGTATCGATTGTCATCCAAGATTATGGCAGTAACATTGAGGCTCCGTTTACACAACAAAGTTTCAAGTGTAAACGCATCATATTTGCCTTTTCAATTCAAATTTCGCTTTTATTAATGTTATTTTTAATATTGTGAAAACAATGTGGTTTTCACGTTGTGTCACTAGTAGGCTATGTTGGTTGAGTACACAGACATTCGTATGGACAGACAATCAAGTTGGATTGCTATTCTGGGGGACTCAAATATAAAAGTACCAAGTCCCAGGAGAATATGAACTGGGAGTCATGACACTCTGGAGGCCGCCATTGTAGTTATTGTCCATCTATTCATGTATGTGCCTAAGAACTATTTAAAACAGCCATTGAGTGCATGCACAGTGACAACGTTTCAGAAAAGCTGAGTTATCCCCCATTTCCATGAAAATGGAGTCGAAGCATTTTTGAAAAATCGCGAGTTTTTTCACAAAGTTCCACCTTGGGAGCCATTTTAAAAAGGTTGTGATTTCTATGGCTTTGAGTACCGTTGTTGTGTAAACTGACACACACAAAAAAAAAAAAACATTTTATTTTTTTCTATTTTCACATCAAAACATTGCCGCGTTAACAGGGCCGGAGAGTATACCTGAAACACACCACAATGTTTGCCACATCTTATTGGAGCACAACAGAAATCGCAAGCTCTGCTTCTTGGTGGCCGTACCATCTGCAGCTGGTGTGTTTGACCTTGTTTCTCCTCTTGACTCACCCAGCTGGCATTATCTCTATGAGGGGACCACACCTTCTCTTTAAAAAACGTATTTCACGTATCCATAGGCTCCTCCAGGTGTGTACATGTGTGGGTATGGAAGCATGGGGCCCAGCCCTGCCTCTGACTTGGTGGTGTCATCGTTTGACTCGGCGTTTGTCCATTTCTCAGCCTGTCAGTTAGCGAGCCCGCAGACTTCGGCATTAATCTCTGGTGTTCGGCATTCTGACTTCAAACGGAGCCCTTACATATGACCTCCTCATTCCGCCTCACCCTCCCATCTGCCACCACTCTCAATACTCCCATTAGCTCACTTAATATTCTGTCTCTACTGCAGGATGGTTTTTTTTTGTTTTTTTTGCTCTTTCTATGGGGTAAATTGTTAAAAAAAAAAAAAAAGGAAAAAGTTTGCTTCGACCTAGTCAGCAGAGTGAAGTGTTTCTAGAAAAGTCCTCTGCTGAAGGGCAGGCATTTAACAACCCAGCTGAATCATTCAGGTCATTATAAGGTGAAACTGAGGATGGATTACCAACTGGGCCAATAGAAAACCACACACTGTTGGGTCAGGTATGGCTGAGGACCTTCGCCCGGGGTGGATATGTCAAATATGAATCATTCAGTTGAATATAACAGTGGAGGGAATGTTTTCAAGGTCTCGCCACATATTGCTGCATGCAATATGTGAGGTGAGGATTATACGTACCCTTCAGTTTAAAATATGTATAGGCTGTATACTGACGATGGTTTTGGTACTGTGGCATCGTGGTCGGGGTTCTTGCCTCAGCGAGAAAGTCGTGGGTTTGAATCTTGGCTTGGACTTTAATAGGACAGGAAGTCAAAGGAAGTATTGACACACTTGCTAATAAACATCTAATCTAGGGGTGTCAAATATATTTTAGTTTGGGGGCCACACACAGCCCATTCATCTTGAGTAGGCCGAAGTGGTAAAATTGTGTCATGAGAATATTTCAATTTTAAGACTTTAAAGTTTTTCTTTGTTGTGGTGCAGTGTATACGTGATGAAAATATTTTTTACAAAACCAAGGAAATACAACCGAAAATGACTCCAGTCTGGACATATAGCTAATTTTAGTGGTACCCCGAAAAATGCTATTTTGAGGCTAGTTTGCTCGCACTGAGGCAGCATCACTGATACCTCCGCTCGTGTCTCAGTGTTGTGTTTGTTGTGTTTGCTATTCCTAAAAAATGTATTTAAAAAAATCTGTGTTTTCTTTGAAATTTTCACACTTTGCTTCATGGTTTGGCCGTCTGGAGCCTCATAAGGGCCGGTTTGTCCCTCAGGCCTTAAGTATGACATTCCTGATATAATAGCTATAGAATATGGTGATAAATCTTTCACTTAAATGAATCAACGCACTATTGACAAACATGATGTGGATCTTTATTATGGATATTTAAGTAGATATATAAATAATCAGTCTTTTCTCACAACACTAAACAATCATTCATCCACCAAGTGCTCTGTGACAAATTCACGCTACGCAGGTAATGTAGCACGGTGCCAGTTCAGAACATGGAGCTTTAACCAGCCGGAGAGCTCGGTCTATTTTAAAAAGTAGCCATCCAAATAATACATTACCTGTGTGATTCACAAATATGTCACTGGCTTTCAAATGCACAACTGTATAGCTGTTGTATTCGTTACTCCATCGCTGTCACGCTTACCCGTGAAGGGACAATGAAGCAGAAGGACAGATGAGACCGTCAGAGCAGTCGATTGGTACACGACGCGTGGATTTTGACTTCATTAGAGGCTTATTACTAAAACATTTTTAATGGTATGTGCCACTGTCACCGCACAACGATAACCACCCACGCACGCTACTCAGTGTTTACATGTAGCAACACTGCAAATTGGATCCATTTGCCTCCAGCTTGTGCGGGCTTGGAGACTTTGGAGCATACAGCAATAAAAAAAAATAAAAAACCTGAGTGCCTGCTTAGTGAATTACAAAGGCCCTCCACTCTCTTGGATTAGTGCAAATGCTAATCACCACCTTAATTAATCTTCCTCTAATTCCCAATTAAGCCCAAGACTCACTTCGTCTGGCTTGTTGAAATGCACTTCCCCAGATACCCCAGGAGCCCTCAGGCCAGCCGAGCTTCGACCGCCTCACACCTTGTTGCTTCCAGAGAACAAGAGCAAGACAGTTCTCTCTGAGTTGAATAATCCAGCCTATGTGGGGGTCCGTGTTTGTACATTTGTTGGGAAAAGGACAAAAAAAGAGTTCGATTCGGCAGAATCAGACAAAGTGATCTATATCAAGATGGCTGAAATTCTATTATTTTCACATTAATTATCATATGTTTGTTTGAAAATTTGGATTTGAACCATGCTTCAGGAGGCTCCAAGACAAGCGAGCAACAATTACAACAGCAATTTGAGTTAAAGCTACATGTCAAGTCTCAATAATTACCATCTTGTCTTCTCAAAATAGAACCATCCATCCATCTTCTATACTGTTCAGGGTTGTGGGGTCGCGAGGTGCTGGAGCCAATCCCAGCTGACTATGGGCAAGGGCAGGACACACTATGGGCAGATCACCAGAGAGACAATCACACACACTCACATTCACACCTCGGGGCACCTCATCTATTGATGATTAAGCTCACATGCATGTTTTTAGACTGTGGGAGGAAACCCATGCACGCATGGATATGACATTCAAACTCCACACAGAAAGGCCCCGGCTGGTATTTGAACCCACTGCCTTCTCGCTGTGAGGCGAGGCTGCTAATCACCATCATCATGCAGTCCCCGGATATTTTATTTTTATGGACTTCAGAAAATCCTGATGCACTTTGTGCCTCACAGACACAGGAAGAAGAATAAAGAGCAACTGCCAATTCAATTCAATCGAGAAGTAAGAATGACAGAATAGTACTAAAAGGAGTTTTAAGACTAGATATACAGATCAATTGGGCAATTTTCAAAAGGAGACCAGCACGCTCTGGTACAGAAAGTGCAACTGTTGATCAAATTCCTATGTGTAGGCGGGGATGCACTCCCTCCCACTCCATTCGTTAGTGAGCCGTTGCTGTCGTGTGTAGGTTGCAACATGCAGGTTCTTTTATTTCAACACTTCAAAGTGACACAAATGTATTCACAGTTCTTTAAAGCATACAGTGGAATCTGAATCTTGATGAGCAGCAATTGTGTTTTATAGTACTTATTTACATGCTGCATAATTGGTGTACACTGTGACTCTGGGTTCGCCCACATGGATGAGTAAACATGGCAGCATTTTTCATTGGAGCTTTTCCCAACGGTTTCCTTCCAATGCACGGATGTTTTCACTGCTTCCGAGGTTGAAGATAGCTTGAAATAACTTTTCTTGACAGTGTCAGAAATTTAGGATGACCATCCAAGCACATCTCACATTCGGACTGCTGCTTTTACCAAACAAATACTTGCCAATCAAAAGACCTGCAGGAGAAAATAACACAATGTTTTTTTTCACTCTACACTAAATGATAGCTTGTGGAGTCCCATGAAGATTCTGTTCGCATTTTCCATCTCCTTTTTTGTTTTCTTCCATGCATATCAATGCTAAAAGAAGAATAGGACACTTTTTCCCCCCTTTTTTGGGGGGGGGGTTCTCAGCACCACCAGCATACATGGATATCTTTCAGATTGATTTGGAATTTTATGTTGTTTTTGTTTTTGTTTTGTTTTTTTATATAGACTTGTGCATTTCCTTTGGGACGGTCTGCAGGATGAACATGCCATTATTACACACTGGGTCCTGATTTACTAAGATCCTCTGTAAAGTTTGCCAGATTGCAATGCTTTCACTGGCAGCTTGCACTTTCAGATTGCGTGTGTTGTATATGACCAACCAAGAGAAATACAATGAGCGTTCAGTCACCCGAAACACACGATACTCCATATTGAAGACAAACATGCTAGATTAACAGCGTGGCTATTGTGTGCATGCACGTCCAATGGTAGATCAGGTTCCACATTTCTGTGCATGCCGTGTCAGTTTTATATGCACTCACCTTTAGCGGATCAGCGCCCTCAAAAGCAGAAGTTGTCATGTGATTGTCGGAAGGTAACTGCAACCAGTGTCAGATTGATATTGTTTTAGTAACAATAAGCATTCTTTAGGTTTTAGTTCAGCTAATTATGAGTTGACCAATGAAAGTGTTGATTTTTCTTGGGAGAACTCAGACATTTCTGTCCTCTGTTAATGTCTTTTATTCCAACCATATTGCCTCCATTGACTTATCCGTTACGTCATTCAACTACTTCTTTCTCCCTCTCCACAGTTAGTAAAAACACGTGAAGCAGCAATAAGTAAGAGTATCAGTTGCTTTAACACCATTGACCTCTGCCGATGTTAGCATTATGAGCACAGCCAATGATGTCATTCCAGAGTTGATAAGCCTATGTGGCGTCTGGCTGATGCCTTGCCCTGGGGGATGGACAACAGCAGCTGGTCTGCAGATGTCAGACTACAAGGAGAGGTGCAACGAAGGAGATGTATGGTTAACGAAAGACGGGGCAAGGCCAACAAGTGCTCAGAGGAAGCGGAACAGTGTTTTTCACTGTTATCAGGCTTCTGCAGAGCTTGATGAGACCCATTCATTTGAATCGGGTGTCGTCGAGCGGGGAGACATCTAAAAGATGTGGGGAGGAAAAACAAGCATTGGAGAAGACTGCAGGGGAATTTTATAGAACACACTGGTGTACTACAGAGTTGTTGAGAAGACAGTACATGTAGGTATTGTGCTCTTATAAGCAATCTATCTTGTAGATAGGCACACAGCTTATAGAACAAGCATAAACACTGATCTCCCATAACAATATGACCCATTAAGCTAATAACACGGCTCATATATTCATTGTGACACCTGTTAGTGGGATCAACACATTAGACAAATTCTGAAGGTTTAACGACCGGGTCAGACCTGCTTTAAAGCTGCAGCTCTGAGGAGTTCCTCACTGCACTGATCAGTGTCTATCAAAACAGGTCCAGGAAAGTAAAAGCAGTGAAGTGACAAGGTCAAAGTCATGAACTGTTATGGCGCACCGACGCAGTTGATCCAGTGGAAGCACCACCCGGAAATCTTAAGGAGCCGTTTACATGACGACGTTTTCAAGTGAAAACATAAAACTTTTGTTGTTTTTCGGGTGGCCATTTACATACAGCGGTGCTCAGCGCCACCGGAAATGCAACTTTAAAAAAAAAAATGGCAGTCAATGTGCAACTTTTCAAAAATGTTCTGACTCAGTCTACATGGAAACAAGAGAATACACAACTTTTCCTAAACGCTGATACAGCACATGCCATGGTAAATAGTTCTTCTGCACATGTGCAAAGTAGATGGACAATAACAACAATGGCGACTTCCAGAGTGTCATGACTACCAGTCCATATTCTCCCAGGACTTGAATTTCTGTTTACTCACAATTGTTAATGTTTATAGCTTATTATTTTTTGCACGCATGTCTGTGTGGTTTCATTACAAATAACATCCAGCAGGAATATTTCTTCGCGTTTCTACTGTTTCCGTAAAAACAAACGTTCTCTGGGCCTAAGTATCTGCCGCTAACAAGATGGTGCCAGATATTCCAACACACCTAAAGTAGCCCATCGGAGCTTATATAATATTATACATGTCTTGATGGATCAGTGCTGTTGCAAATGGGAGACCTTCATAGTCTTGGGCGTATGGTCGAAATGTTGTGGCTAATCTGTCTAGATTGAGTTTTCAGCAAAAAATGAATAGAAACAGTCCATACCTATAATAAGTTATGTCACTCTTATTGAGAGGATGAGAATTAATTTAACTTCCCGTCGTTATCGGCTACCTTATATCCATCCAAGTGTAAAGATGAAAACAAACCTGTTGGGATCCAGCTTGTCAATATTAGATTAAACCTTGTCTGCTGGCAGCTCCATGCAGCAGTAATGTGAACTGGAAGTAGGCCAATAAAACACAGTGCCTCCCTTTGATGTTGCTGAAATGTGTACGGTAATTCAAAGAGAAATACTATGGAGCTCAGGATTGGATGATAAAAGAGGTTTTATCAGTGGGAATGGGGGGGGGGGGGGGGGGGGGGGGGGGGTCAGCAATCATAGCTGGCATCATGCTCTTTGTACTAGTTCATGGTATTTCATTTTTTTTTTTTACTTCTTTGACCAAGAAGAAACAGAACACGTTGATGAAGATTTAAGAGTGAAGCAAGCTCATTGCTTCCTGAAGATCATGTTTACTTGCTGCCACTCAAAATCATGCGCGGCATTGTGTGTCATTCACTGGTTTGCTGCAGCAGTGCAGCAGCACTGCTTAGTTTCTGCCCCGCGCTGCGAAAAAGCTGACCAGACTGTCAATGCCCCCCCCCCAACACCCACCCACCCACCCCATCCCATCCTCCTCCATCCTGCCCTCCTTCGCATTGTTTTATGTCCAGCACTCCTGTGACATTTCCAGTCAATTCCGCGCTCTTAATTGGAAAGCCGGCTTGTAAGCATTAGCCCGGCCTATTAAAAGCAACGTTGTAGTTTGGTGCATTGCTATTAATTGCAGTGCAGCCGAGGGGCCAGAAGGAGGCAGAGATGAATGAACAGCGAGGCAGACAGAACACAGCGTAGGGCAACTCTGAATTTAATTACAGCTAACCTTGGACGTTCACTCGTCCCACAGGACAACAACAATGACGCACTGTTTGTGGACGTCCGTGTGCATGTGTTTCAGGTAGACTGCACACATGGGAATGTGTGTGTGTGTGTGTGTGTGTGTGTGTGTGCCTGTACGTGTTCCCTCCTGCATCATGTCTCTCCCGCTCTCTTATGGATTTCAGTCATTCAGCAGAAGAGCCAAAGCCAGTTAGACACAGTATTAAAACCAGAACTTGACAAGACCTCAATATGTTAACCACTCATGTATGCAGCTTTTCTCTTTTCTTTTCTATGGAGAATGGGATCAAACTGAGATTGTGGTGGCCGCATTAGTTTCACTTAAATGACGTGTTTCATAGTGAAATGCTCTTGTAGCTTAAAGGTGGCTGTAAAATCCGCTTATTTGTCACTCATGACTAACATAGAAAGCTCAGACACTGAGCTGTGAATACATTTGCAAACTCACATTCACGACATATGAGGGATTCTTTATGGGCTTATGAATGGATTGTTATCCAAGATTATTTTAGTATTTAAGGCATTTGTTGGTAGAGAATAAAAATACAAACAAATCCTTAAAGTTTAACTTGCATCTAATCCAAAGTTGTACGTTTACTTTTTCTTGTTGTTTCTTTTGTTGCTCATTAAGACGTTTAGATTATAAATTAAGGAGAGATGAGTCATACTTATTTTCGGTAGTCGATTATCAAACCTCTCCACCTCAGGAGACTGCGCAGCACGCCTGATAGTAGTTTGAATTGTACCAGCTGATGCGTGCACATTCATTTGTTATTGTATTGGGGGTTTTTTCCGATGATCTTTTCACTATTGTTTTGATAGACAATGGATTTAGTATGCTCGTTACACTCCTAAATCAATTTTTCACACTGAGATTGGCAGGTAAACCCAAACTGTGTCACTCTGGAGTTTTAATTGCAGTGTCAAGTTCTATGTAGAGACTGAGGAGTATGGTTTTTCCACTTTTTCAGCTGTTAATTCATAGATTTAGAGTGCTATGAAGCACTTCATTAGCTGTCTGTCTTTTTTCAGTTAATTACCTCCCCTATTCCCCACTGCTCCTCCTCATACCTCTGACTGCTGACAATGTACAGGATCTGTCTCACCAACTCATGCCTGGTATGACACTTTTTCGAAATCCTGGGTGTTTTCGTGCATATAGAGTCTTTGTCGTTTTTTTTTTTTTCCTTTCATGTCTGTTCCTATATGAATGTACAGTCAATTTTAATATGTTCTATAGCAACAAATCCAAAACAGACATTTCAAGGCCAAAAATGCCACATTAGTGAGCAGAGGAGATGGTGACAAAAAAACACTCCCTTTCTATATGTTTAGATATTTGTTTCTCAGATGTTTTGGGCCTCATATAATAACTTCTGTTTTCAGAAGCAGACATCCAGGTTTTTATGCCTTCAAGACAAGCGTCAAATTTGAGAAGTTAATCAATGTTATCTGGTTTGAGAGATAAAAACATTTGTGTGTTGAATTTGAAAAATATGGGTCCTAAGACAGAACCCTGAGGAACTCCACATTATCTGAGCTGCAGTCGTCATTAACATGAACAAAGGGGAATCTGCCTGTTAAATATGATGAAGACCAGTTTAGTGCTGTTTCTCCTTTAGTTCAAGTCTCTGTAGTACAATGTTATGATCAATAGTACCAAATGGAGTACTGACATCTAAATGCTGCTCAGTCCAATCCGCACAAACTGTTATTATTAATTTGACAACACAATTACAAAAAAGTTTTTACTTAGGTAGTGGTAAACTTTTGTCAGTGAGACAAATGTGAATTTATATGTAAGTTCACAGGTTATTAAAACTCAGAATTTGACAATGCACTGCAAAAAATAACAAATAATCCTTACATTTTTAAAATGTAGTGTACTATTTCTCATCATTTATAGAGACAAGAAAACATCAGGAGTTCACCCTGGTTTTTAAATTTTTAAATTTTTTTTATCCAACCCAGCAGGATTAGATTATGTATTCATCCATTAATGGAGGGTTTCCATTCAAAATTGGTGAACCTCTAAAAATATGAATACTCAATAGAGCCAGTGTCAGGTAGCTGTCGGTTCATGTCAACTAATTATAGTAGTAAGCTGCCTCAAGCTGACATTTGTTTAAAATTGTGCTGTTGTTTTTTTGACATTTTGCCCGATTTTTTGGTAATTAATTTAATGGCTAACCCAGCAGGCTGAACAAATCATATTAGTAACCTTTCTTTCTTTCTATTACACCTTCTTACCACTTCACCTCTTTTAACGCGCACTAGCTTTTTACCATACCGCTTGGTTTACTCGTCGTCGGTGTCGGCAGTAATAGCTTCTGTAATGCTCAGGATGTGCGTGTGCCATGCAGGAAGCTTGCAGTAGCAACACCCTCTAAATATCTTATGAGCTTCTCCACTAAAGCATTGGGAGTAAATGGAGTGGCTAAAAGCTCTGCACAAACCTGCTAACGATACTCTTGAGTGCGTGCGTGCGTGCGTGCGTGCGTGCGTGCGTGTGTGCGTGCGTGCGTGTGTGTGTGTGTTTGTGTGCAGTAGAAGCTGATAGAAAACATGAAACTAGAGAAGAGACATTCAGGTTTGACAGCAGACTACACCTGTGTTTTTTGGGCCCTCGCCACTCAGCCTGGTTTTCTCTACGCAGACGAGCGTTTTCAGGAGTAATCAGCCGCGCAGACAGTCCGCTAAGCATTACTGTCTTGGTTGACTAATGAAGTTCACTAATCACTAAGTGTTTGACAGAAAGGCTCAGGCTGAAAGGAGTTCGCCACACACGGTGACTCGCACAACACACAGCACTGCAGACAAACACACGCTGAGGTCATGAGAGTTTTGACTCGACTTTCCACTGGCAATGCATCATGGGATTAGATCATATGTTAACCAGATTGCCCCGGGGCCCTGATAGCGCCATCCCCGTTTCACACAGTTGTGCCGGCCCGTCTGAGAGCCTGCGGTCGGGCCGTGTGTTTACTCATCCCGTCTGTGTTTGGATGAAAGGAAGAAAATGGTTTATTGGAAAGTGGGGGTGAGCTGTTAAGAAGCTCTGATGAGGGAGCTCGTTGCTGGAGATCAGACTGCGGTGCTAAGTGATAGCAGACGCTGGAAAACTTTGCATCTGTTATAAAAAAAAAAAATTAAAGTAACTTTAGCGTCTCAGATAAAATTAGAAGACTCCGAAATGGGCCTCCTGCTGTTTTGGCATGTGGGAGTGAAATGTTTAAAGTAACAATCTGGAAGATCACATATTTCCTTTTCTTTGATGGCACCTGTAGTAATTGCTGTAAAGACCTTGTAGAAATACTTTCTTTTTCCACATTGGATTCTGCACAGCTTGTTTTCATGGCCATGGTTTGGGGAAAAACGTGTGACTCAAGCAGAACCAAAAGTACCTTTACCTGAAGTGACATGTTTCACAATTGTGGGGCCGTCCACTGGTCTGGAACCAAAGCTGAGCTCACACGGGTATTTTTTTTATCTTAATCCAAAATGTGTGAACCTGTACAAACTCTGTGGCAATATTTTATAATTTTGGGGGGGATTTTCACTGAACGTGTGTATGCATATGTAACTTATAAAGGAGTCAAAATAGTGGAATAGAGACCCTCTTTTTACAAATCAGTTATGATGAACTGCTAAGACATGTTGCATATGAAGGCCATTAAGAGGTTTTGGTTTGGTTCGGTCCGTTTTGGTGCATTCTGGTCTTCAAATCTCCGTCAGATTTTTACTGAAGTGCCTGACAAAGTTGTACAACTTTTACATTTTTACAAATGGACCACAGTAACGTATCTTTCAACCAGACCAAAGTGCTTAAACAGCATACGTTGTTGCTGATAAGATGGCTGAATGAGTCATTTATGTATTCAGACATAACTCAGCTGATGAATTGGAGAGGCATTTTCTAATTACACACAAATAGAAGATAAACAAATCCAAGATTCATATGGCAAGTTCCGATTTGGGTGATTGGGCTTCCTACGTGATTGCTACTTCAGTATTTGATCCATGCAATGTTTTAGACATATTTTCTTCTCAATAGGACTCGTTGGCTTCTCTAGTGTACCGACACATTTTTGATCCAGACTGTTAGGATCTCTAATGTTTAACATTGCTGAAATTAAGCCTTGTTTAATCTTGGTGATTGGACTGAAAGAGGTATATTACTCTTTGATACTTGATATTCCGATTGAAATCAGTTCAAAATCCTAAATATTGTGGGGAAAACAATGTTTAATGCAAACGTCTAGTTCAGAATAAACAGGACCAAAATCCTTCAGAATGGAACACAGATGTAAAACATTCCACCTTAAGGCCGTATAAAACATCACAGTAATTACATCTTCATTTTCTTCCTTTACTTTTAATTATCACCTTCTTTTCTCAGTTCTCGATGATGATTATTTTTTTTCACACCTTTCTATATCATGTTATTCCCAGTTTCTATTTATTCTCTTCTTTGTCTCCAACACCTGTTACTTTTTTAGAAACCATTCTTCTAAGAAATGGTTGCGTTATCATCGGAGTAATCAGATGCAATCAGACGAACACAAGAGGAAATGGGAAAACTCAGGCAGCGTAACTCATTTTCTTGTTTTAAAGAAAGAATCCATGGGCTTCTCTTGTGTCCTGTTGCCTGTAACACTTCAATACGTCTTCATATAGTGATGTTTTCTCATTCAGCGTGAGCTGAAATGTGTAAACATTTTTGCTGGCAGCATACAAATATAAATCAAATCACATTTAACCACTTACATGGTCACTTTCAGCTGTTTCTCTTAACATGATAATGTTGGTCTTGTTATTGTCATGAGAAAATCCTCACACATGAGTTGTCAGTGAGGGTGCAAATGGGCTCATCACCCTCACCTGAGGTTAATCAGCGCCTGAGGTTTTTTAAAGGGGGCTTTGCGCTCGCCTCAGGCCCCGTTTACAAGGTTTCAAGTGAAAAGCTTTGTCTCTGTATTTTTGGTTGGTTTAGTGCATTTGTTAGTTTCACCATTCCGCAACCCGACCCATGAATTCGTTTAGGAAGGTGATGAAATAGTCTTTAGCAACACCTGAGTGACACAATGAATGGCTTTAATCAGTTAAAGAAGATGATGCTTGTAGAGAAGACTTGTGAATATACTGCAAGACGATAATGCACTTGAATAAATACGTAACCGAACTGTCTCCCACTTTATAACTGTTTTGCTTCAAAAAATCATAACCTCTCTTGTTTCACCTGCCATTGAACTTATTTAACTGTGCACCTACACAAAGAAAACACTTTGAGTAAGCTCTTTCTTTCTTCCTCCGCTAGGTGTGATCTACACCACTGATTCATTGGACCGCGAGACGAAGGATTCCTATTGGCTCACGGTGTACGCCAGTGACCACGGCGTTGTCCCTCAGTTCACCACCATTGAGGTGTTTGTCCAAGTGGACGACATCAACGACAACGCCCCTCTGACGTCGGAGCCGATGTACCGACCCTCCGTGCCCGAGAATTCCCCGCGCGACGTTTCTGTGATCCAGATCCAAGCCCAGGACCCCGACGCCACGCCCTCTCCCAACGCCGACAGGCTGAGCTACCGCATCGTAAGCGGAAATCCACAGAATTTCTTCACCATCAACACCCGCACCGGTGAGTAATCATGTGTGAGGCTGTCCACGTGTCGATGATTTAATGGTAACTGCATTGATGAGATAAAAAGTCAAATTCTTAAACCGTCATGTCGTCACACTGGAACCGTAACTGACAGTGTCTAAATGGACACAATGTGGTCTGTTGTTGTTTCTTTAGTTAGGATCAGACCAGTCAGCTTGGTCACCTTTAGCGTGATTAACTGGTTTGGACCAAAAAAACTGTCCCATCCATCATGGATCCACGACTGTTTCAAATTTGAAAAACTGACTTTTAGGTTAACAGTCTTATTTCTACTTAAGTCCATCCACCTTTAAACTCTGACTTAGTCATTCATTTGCAAATACATATGGTTCTCAACAGCTATTACTGTTAGAATCACAATATTTATACTGTCTGGGGTCGACCTCTGCCATGTAACGTGGTTGTTGTTCCTGGAAACCAACATTTTGAAAGGGTACATCTTGGTTATTTGGATTTTCACAAATATTGCTGGAAATTCTGTGATTACAGCTTTTTGCTGAAGATTAATTTTATCCATTCCCACAGACAAACTCAAACAAACTTGGAGAAAGCCTTCGAAGAAGAGTGGAAACTTGTCATTTTTAAAATACATTATTCCTTTATCCAATGACATGTTTGTTAAATTCTATTCATGTTTTGCATTGTAGGTTAATTTATTTGAGTGTTGCATCAGTCTTTGTGTGTCTCTCCAGGCTTCGGATTTAGAAAAGTCTCCTGTGAACACGGCAACGTTTTAAAAACCACGTCTGTTTACACGGAAACGGCAGAAACTCTGAAAACGATGCAGTCAGCATGTCAGCCCACGAGTACAAGTTAAGGACAAGTACTGGAACACTAAAAGTTGTAGCAACTCGAAGTTTTACGGCATTCCCTTCTAAATCCATTAATTCATTTTCTCTCCCTTTAGTCATTACTTCTGAACACATGTCTGATTCCTAAGATGAAAGTTGCAAAAGAAGTCTTTTATTAGATATAGTTTGATTACATACGAGACCTTGCCTACACTCCTGCTGCGAACCATTTCCCTTCTTTGCATCAGTGATTGCTGGGATCTAATTGGAGGTGTTTGGTAGTGGTGAGATAGTTTCTTTGTGTTGTGGGTGTGGGATGAGGCAGAGGGATGTGATGGGAGAACGAGCAGCGGCGGTGGCAACATCGTCTGGGAACATGAGCGGGCACTCTGCATGATGCCTCACACCGTTTGTTCCACAGATAAGGCATGTCGCGAAGAGGAGAGAGGCGAGATATAATTGGATGCTTCTATATTTATCTTTTCTTTCGTCGAGAACCCTGTTTTCGGTTGGATAATACTCCAACCCATTCCTCTCTCTTTTTCCCCGCAGTCGTCTGAATCTCGGGCCTTATTAAGGAGATTGTTCCACTTTGCTTTTGGTGTTGTCATCTTTTGTCTCCTCGTGTTCTCTCGTCCTGTCATCCTCTCATAAAGTCTGTTTTCCCTCCAACTTCCCTCTCTCCATAGTGCCACCACTTCTTTTTGCCTCAGTGGTGGACGTTGAATATTTCATTCTATTACAATGAAACATTGATGAATGACTGCAGATCGCCCGTCACCTGCTTCCTCTCTGATTTACACATTCTCATTGATATTTATGTCCGTTGACCATGTGCCTGACTTCCTCTTACATTATCTGTTTATTTCTATCTTCATTTCCTTTCTCATACTAGCCTCATTTCACTGTGTTATCACAATGACCATCAGTGTATCCATCCATGTAGCAGCCGCTTTCAAGATTTGCCATTCGAGAAATTCGAGACACCTTCGAGAAAGCTCGCGTTACTGAAACTGCGGTTAACCCTTTGGTTGTGTAAGTTTAGGATTATGCAGGTTATTAGAGGGTGTGTAATTTGACGTCATCAATTATGTCGCGATTGACAAAAGACTTCCAATCTGTGGTAGCGCAAAAAAAGCTATCAGCTGGCCGTTGATCTCTTTTGACAAAGATGTAAAATATAATCTGTAAAATATAATCAGGAAATAAATATATCCTCCCGTATGGCTCAAATGGAATTTGTGATATTTTATTATGATATTAGAATCTAAAATAAACTTATAAATATATTTGTTTTTAATGTTCCTGTTGAGCACATCTGCTTAGCATTTGCAAGAAAAAATTATTTTTAATGTATTGATTGATTTCCTCATTTTGACACGTTAAAAATTAATTCTGCACAGGGACGATTTATGTAACTGATTTTTAGAGTAAATGTAAAAAAACAACAACCAAAAAACCAAAAAGCAAAGTTTAAAGTCTAAAACTTGTTTGTTGTGGAATTTTCACTAGTGCTTAAATGTGGATTTTTTTAAGGCTCAAAACTTGGCTAAAAGTCACGCGATATCAGGAAAGGCAAGTGAGAGAAATGACTTCCAAAAATGTCGACTGGGCTGTGACAGCAAAGCAATATTCATTTAACCCCCTGGAGAGTTTACACACGTCAAAAATAAACTTTAATATTACAACTTTTTTTTAACAAATATTGTTCATCTGTCATTTAATATTAATTATATACAGTTTCTACACTTGAACACAAGATTGTGTTCCTTTTTGGGAACAACTTGCTGCTTCTTATGTAAGGTTAATCAAATAAATTGCATGTCGACAGATAATTCATAGCAGACGGAACCTGGAGTCTTTAAATGGCTGTAAAGGGAAATAATCAACTGTAACTGAAACCCCACATGCAGCACGCAAACTGCTGTGCCCACAGATGTTGGGAACAAATGTTTATTAATTTCTTCCAGGTTTTTCTTGTGTACAGTTTGACACATCTGCAATGAATGTGAAATGACAGCGATTAGAGCAATTATTGTTGTACTGCTTCAGACACCATACATTGGGTGTTGGGGTCCACACAGTTATGCAGTGGTTAGCACTTTTGTCTCAAACCAGGTAGGTCATGGATTCGAGTCCAGGCCAAGCCTTCCTGTGCAAGGTTTGCATCCATCCTATTGGCGTACTGGCAAAATGTCCAGGATGTACCCTGTCTTCGCACAACGTCACCTGAGATTGAATGGGTTCTGGTTCAGTATCTGAGGAAATAAAAGGCTTGGTGACATGTACTTGACAGCGTCATTCAAACATGTTGCGTATTCAACTAATGTTTCAAAACTATATACCCCATTTCTTCTGTCAGTCAATTATCCCGTTTCTCCTGCCCGGTCTTATCGCAATCAAGTTCACGGGGTATTCGAGCCAACGCTGGAAAATTTGGCTGCTTAATGGTCTCTTGCTTCATAAGTCTGGTAGACACCAGGACGGAAAGCAAAGGCGATTATAGTGAGTGAGGGAGCGCAGCAACCTGAGTATTAATGTGAAAGCATTTTACACGGACACCCTCTGTCCTTGCTAAGCTGCGATACCTCGCCTGAATAAATGTCCGCCATTAAAGGTCTCAAGTCCTCATAAACAAGGCCGCTCTTTTTCTGCTCTTTACTTACATTTATCTTGTTTCCCCAATGGGAGCAAACCCTGATAGAATAGTCAGCGAGCAGACAGAGTGTTTTAATTTTATAGAATGAATTGTTTTTAATGCTTTTGGAATCTAATTTTAAGCGGACTATCGTGAAAAGCACAAGGCTCACAGCTGCTGGGGATGTTTCCTATTCTTTGAAGCTGGGCTAGTGAAGGAGTCAACTGAATGTAGAAGTCCAATATTAGAATGATTTGAATCCACTCAGCTGCATGACCATGATGGGAACTGGTTGTCACATTGCTGCTTTTAAAACATGACTAAATTAGTTAGAATGCTCTTGGATGAGGTTTTAGTGAAGCTGCCCAGATATCCAACCCTAGGCTTCACATCTCTATCTACACCATCATTCTTTTGGCTTATATTAGCACATTGTTCTACTTTGAGTTTGGATACGGACAATATCTGATTCAATCAGTCTTGACGATAGTTTCATTTGTACCAATTGAGTCTGGGAATGTCCACAAAAGTAAATCATGTCAGAGTGACTAGAAATAGAATCATAAGGATATGATGATTTTGTAATAGGTACACCTCGTAAGCAATGTACATCATGTGGATACCTGCTCCATGCTAATGGAAAGGTCTATTGTAGGTAGAAAGTCACTCCGTATAATGTTCCAGGAAGTATTATAAGCTTTTATCATGCAGTGTGCATGTCTTTGTATATGTCTGTATGGGCTTTGAGCGGACTCCCACGGTGTTGTTGGGAACGTACAAGCTCGTCGTCAGCCATGGTGTTATGGTAATGTGATTACAAAGAAATCTTTCACACCAACACAAGCGTGTGTGTGGGTGACCGTGCCCAACAATGGGTTACATGTAAATACATATACATATTAATGTCAGATAGTCTTTATTAAGGGCCTCTTTTGTCAGTGTTGTCTTTTGTCAGTATGGTAAATGGATTAACTTATATGGCGCTTTTTAGCTGACAACAGCCCCAAAGCCCTTTACATAGCTCATCACATTCACCCATTCACACACCATTGGAGGCTGCAGCCTTGGGAGACAACCGCTCTACCAACCGAGCTATGCCGGATGGTAATTTTACACTGTAATTTTGACTTCTGTTAAAGCTGGCATATATATATAGAGAGAGAGAGAGAGAGAGAGAGAGAGAGAGAGAGAGAGAGAGAGAGAGAGAGAGAGAGAGAGAGAGAGAGAGAGAGAGAGAGAGAGAGAGATCAAGTAAATATGCCTGGAAGCAATGGCTTCCACAAAGTTCTCCTTCTTTCTTCCCAGCATTTTTTCCACATGCTTTTCACGCAGTACCATATGTCACTTTGGGAGTGAGTAGAAATCAATGTTTTCTTTAATCATTTCAGCCCCAGGGTGTGTTATACCTCCCATAGTGCTATTTTGTCAGCAGTTTCTCCCACCTGGGCACTTTTGGAGGTTCACATTGTGTATATTGCTAAAAAAAAAAAAAAAAAAAAAAAAGATCCTGGATGTACACATTTTTACCAGCTTTTCTTTTGTTTACCTCCTAATGTTACCAGAATGAAAGAACATTTAAATTCATACTCTACCCTTTAATTTTTTTGTGGTTTATTTTAGGTAGTCTTCTGAAAAATGTGAATATGAACAGCCGGCACAGCTACATACATGGCAATACGGGGATGACACGAATAAAAGTGTGTGTGCGTGTGTGTGTGAAAGTAGCCTTGTCTGGCTTTGGTAATTAGTTTTCTGTCAGGGGGTACTCCACAACAGATGGCATTTCTGTGTGCAGTGAAAGAAGTGAGAATTGTGTCGAAATGCAAAAAAGTACAAGCTTCAGTTCAGCATTGAAACATCGAAGCATATTTGTGTGTAACTTATAGTGTACCTGCTCATTCTGTGGTTTATGTTCTGGTTATTTCGTGTGTAATAACGTCTCAAATATATATGTCGGTGCGTCTGTCATCGGTTGTTAATATTCCCTGTGTGGAATGTTGGGGGGGGGGTGGTTCTGTGTGTCTGTGTGTGTGTGTGTGCGCGCTTTTGTCATCGGCTTGTGAAACAACAGCTGGTTATATACAGGGAGACAGTAATTTATAGATTTAGTGTGTTTGTGTGTGAGATGTGCTCTGTGGAGTGCTGTCACTTTCCCTTCCCCGGTTAGAGTTAATAATTTGGCCCTAACAGATGCAGGAAGCGTAGTCAGCCGCTCCAGGCTTGTTAGCGACGTCAGTGTACACAGCTAATGTAGCGTAAAAACCCAACAATTGCGTTGTCATTAATCAACATCGTTTTTCTTTGATTGTTCTGCTCTGACTGGAGCCGCCGCCAGCTAGTGGAGGAGTGGCGGTGCCAATCAGTCTTATAAACAGGTTGGATTCGGGCTCTGACGCTCGGAGTCGAACCTTAAGAAGACCGTCTATCATTCACTTCCAACTACTTATACATGTTTGATGTCAGCAGAAGACAAAATAGACAATGCATCATGGGAATATCCCCAAGCGACTGCATGTTTAACAAAATATGCATCAATCACCAGTCCTTCCATTTCCTAACCCACAGTTTACTGAAGGCCAACAACAATGCTGTGCCTGGTATTGGTTGAATTGGTTGAAACATGGTTCTGACATCTAAAAAAGATTTTGCCAAATTGTTGTAACAAAGCAAAACAAAGGAACGGAACTAAGTTTGTCTAAAAGCACAAATACATTGACATGGAGTTATTAATCTACAACGTGTGTTTTAATGAAAACACAGCAGCCTCATGTTTTCACGTGGATTAGACACATACGAACATACAGCAGAGACACGTTTTCCAACATTGCTAAAATTAATAAAGTGCAATTTTGTGCTCACGGATGGGAAATCCATCTTGCATAATTAATTGCACAGCCAAATAGGATGTGATTGGATGAGCAAATTAACATTACCTGCCTTAGCATGCTTTCCTACTTATTTCACTCATGACTAAGTGATGAATTGAGTTTAAAGCTGATTTTCATTTCGAATAAAAATGCTGTGGACAGAATACAGAGTTGGATTGTTATTACAGGTGATTGTTAAATATAAGACGACCAATTCCCAGGAAAATATATGCCCTGGGAGTCATGACATTCTGGAGGCCAGCATTGCTGTTATTGTCCATCGACTTACGCGTGCGCAGTTACACCATTTTCAAAAAGTTGCGTTTTCCCCCATTACCACAGAGAGGGAACATTTTCTACAAGTTGCCCCTTGGGAGGTGTTTTCAAAAAATCTGCATTTTGTCCGGCTCCAAGCACCGTTGTATTGTAAACGGACATTCAGAAAGCAACACCGGCTTTTCATTTTCACTTGAAAATGTTGTTGTGTAAACGGAACCTAACAAACAAAAACAACAGCTTGGTGTTCAGAAAATTAGATATGAGATAACGGAATGAATTTTGACTTAATTGCTTGATTCAACGGCCTTGCTGTAATTTATATTTTGAAATCGACTTTATTTTTTTTTTTTTTATTGGTCTGCTGGTAAAGTAACATATTTCACTTTGGGAGGTGGAATAAATGTCATCTCCCTGGCAGCATCCATAATTTAGCAGATGGTGGGGATTATTCCCTTCCTTTGCACGCCGCACGCTGCTCCTTGTGATGTATTTGTGTTGACGATTTCGCTACTGCACCTATTATTTACATCCTGAATCTCATCTGCAACATTCTAATACAGTTGAAGACTATATTGTAATGTATTGTTGCAATAGAAGCATTTATCGTGCTTGGGCAGTACTCTCTCAGTGTACAGAGTGAGGAGACTATAGAGAATAAAAAGCAGAAATTACACAACATCAGTGTATAAGTTTACAGTGTACTGGTGTATTTCAGTGCAAATGTTAATTTTTGCTCTGTTTTCTCTCATCGTGAGGTGGTCAGTGTGTGGTCACGGTGCTTTACCAGGAAATACATCCAAACAAAGTGATTGAGAATTTTAATCTGAATAGACTAAGATTATGAAAGACATTGAAACAAAGTCTTTAGGAAATGCATACAAAGGAGAATAAATAAAGTAATAGCTTTGTTAAGATAAAGATAATACAACATGTAAAATCTATTATTTACTGGAAATGTATAGATTTATGGTCTGATTTAAAAAAGGAAAAAAGTGAGTATGTCAGCAGTCCTCAGGTGTTCAGGACGTTTGCTCCACTGGTGAGGGAAGTAGGAACTAAAAGCTGCGTAACCTTGTTTCTTCTGCCAACACTGGGTAAACCTCTTCCTGTGGACCTCAGTGGTCTGGATGTTTCCTATTCTACTAGTAAATCAGAGATGTAATTAGACCCAAATCTATTCAAAGCTTTAGAGACACAAAGGAACATTTTAATCTTTTGACATGTAAATTACAATAGATGGGCCATGTCACCGTTGTATTATACGATTTCTTCATTATTTCACTAAAATGTTCCTTAATATCAGTCCAGTTTCTACTCAGAAAGCATGACATGGGAGTTGTTCAGAACTATTCTGTGCAAAGGAGTCATTTTAAACACTTATTGTAGTTTTGCATTCAAAATGCAGAAAAGCATGAAAACTGTGAACAGTATATATATATATATATATATATATATATATATATATATATATATATATATATATATATATATATATATATATATATATATATATATATATATATATATATATATATCTGATGAGTGTAAATGCTCGAGGCAACACCTGGTGTTCATTTCATCTGGAGTCAGTGTCATTCTGACGAAGATTTAAGTGAAAAAATGTGACAAAGTTTGCATCAAAAAAGTGTTTTAAGAGAGAAGTCTGTCCCCAAAAGCCAGCAAGTCTCTGTTTTGTATTTCCATGTCCTAGACTGGAGCAAGCCTTTGCTTTCACCCACTCACTTTCCTTTTTTTTTTTTTGTCAGCCTCTTCATTCCTCACATCTTTTTAGTGTTTTCTCTGGCCTCTTTTCTTTCCTGGTTTTGAAAGGAAGATGTTCTGACAACTGAAGCGTCAGAGACATCATTTGTGAACCCCAAAGGTCGGTTTCTCCGGTCCAGACCAAAACATTGAGCTGCTCACCACAAGTTTAGGACCGTTGCAAACTTTCACATCTCTCAAATTTTGAATTTCAACTGATTTAACCTCACGTCCCTAAACATGAAGTTCATGAAGGTTATTCTTCCTTATGATAATGACGGCAGTCTCCAATACAAGGCAAGTAGAAGGATAGAGTCTGCAACACACTTCACACAATTGCTTATCGTGGGTGTTCAAAAAGATATGTTGTGATTTAAGTCATGTTGAACAGCACCTAATAATCATGGTTTCTCCAACACTTTCTTTTTTTTTTTTTTCTCCCCTTCACTTATTCTTTGTAATTAGAACAAGTCAGCGATTGTGTCAAACACACGAAACTAATTACCATGTCACCTTGCTCATTGGGCGTACTGGTATTACTTTGTGTGTGTGCGTGTGTGTGTGTGTGTGTGTGTGTGTGTGTGTGTGTGTGTGTGTGTGTCAAAGACAGTTTTTTGTTCTCTTTTTTTTTTTTTTTTTTTAATTGTTTTCTCTGCTGTTTTCTGTCTCAGGTCTAATCACGACAACTTCCCGGAAACTGGACCGCGAACAGCAGACGGAGCACGTTTTAGAGGTGAGGTGTGTGTGTGTGTGTGTGTGTGTGTGTGTGTGTGTGTGTGTGTGTGTGTGTGTGTGTGTGTGTGTGTGTGTGTGTGTGTGTGTGTGTGTGTGTGTGTGTGTGTGTGTGTGTGTGTGTGTGTGTGTGTGTGTGTGTGCGTGCGTGCGTGTGCGTGTTCTTTCAGCACAGTGCAAAACAAAGCTAATGACTCCAGTTCCGGACATTTCATCTCTGACATTATACACAACTATTTGTGACATATTCTTTTGAATATTTTGTACCATTATAATGCAATACAATGTCAGAAGGAGATTTTCTTTCAGGAATTGTTTATGAGTGATGACTCAGCAGTGAGCTGAAGTGATTTATTTCTTTCATTTTCAGGCAGCGCATGCTCAAAACCTAAAATGTTTCTACATCTTTTCTCCCATATCAAGTCTCTGTGATGTGAATATGTAATAGCAGTAAACTCATCAAGAACACAGTTTGTTAGAGCTGCATATTGACCATTGACTGATCATGTTAGTCACGCCACTCAATATGTTCTCATTCATTGACCATGGTCATTGGATTTCACTTAAGTCCATTCACTCGACAACTACTAAAGTGAAAATATATAATTTTTGCATTTTCATTTTAGAAAACTTCTGCATTTACACGCCAGCATTTTTAGAATAATGTCCACTTACACAAAAAAGGGTTAATGGTATAGCCATCTTGTATCAGACTCTTAAGTTGTAAGCAGCAGAATCTTTAAGGAACCCTTAAAAGCCTTGATTTATTCAACTTGGCTACCTTGTGACAGGCGCGCATAGTCCAGTATAAATCGTTGATTGCACCTTTAGAACAGGAATCCTGATCAGTCAGCAGCCATGTAAAACTTGTTGCAGTATTTAGACATTTTTTCTGTATCCTTCCTCGCAATGAGACTTAACATTCGGGACTCTAACAGCTTTCAAACTTCTAATCAATTCCAGTTCACTATTTTAACATGGACACTCAACTAGAACAATAACACATCCAACTCTTGATATACCATTTCATTGATGTAATAACAAAATTCAATTTGAAATACCTTATTGAAGTCATGTGTGTTTGGAGCCTTCACGTACATCTCAGCATACTGTTGAATGAAATGGAGTTCACCTTGTTATGTGTAACTCCATCACAACTCCATCATATACTGCATGTTTTATCGGTTTCTTCATCAGACAAGGAGACAACAGTTACTTCAGCTCACTGCTCCTGCGTAAGATTCACCTAGTGTAGGGTGACTGGAATGAACACCGTTTTATTGTTTATTAACTGTAAAAAAAAAATAAAACGTTGCTATGTTGACCTCGACTTGACGGAAAGAGGACTGGAGTATCACGTTCGCATAAGTCCTACTTGTGGTGCTTATCAGAGGACTCACAGTAATGGTGTGTTGACATTCCCTCTCCTTGATAATGAATGTAACACAGTTGACAGTGCCTAGTGGCTGCCAACGCTTAGATGAGAACAAATCGCTTCTCCCGTCTTTGCCGCGGCGGCACATACACACAAACACACCCGCGACTGTCCTCTCTGCTCTTCGCTAACCTCAAAGAGGCTTGCGTTAGCTCGGTAATAGAGCTAGCAAAAAAGACGGCGGGTGAGCATTGGTCTCTATTAAAATGTAATGGGAAGCTGTCTCGACTCTGCTCTGCCCTGATTGGGGATAAATTGCACCACTGGCTTCCTCATGGCTCATAGAATTTACCGTGTGAACAGTGTGTACCCATTTTGTGCACGTTTTGTCTATGTGTACGCTGTATTCAACAACTGCATGCTGACGATATGCATGAAAAGGCAATTGTTGTCATGATATATCTAGTTTCCAAGTCAATACGCAAAATCCAATAATATGCAAAGGATGCATTGGACAAAGTAAAAGAAATATTTGTCAAATGTTGAATCCTAAACATTGTGTTGTGTTTGAGTATGAATAATGAATGGTATATAGTGTGATGTGTTCATCACTGTGCTGTCTCTGTCAGACACTCAACAGTCCTACATCTCAACTGGTGGTTTTGTTTTATAACTGGTCTATGCTAGTCAGAAGATGATCGGTCTGCACTGTGGACAAGTCACTTCAACTCCCAGACTTTATATTAATAAAGATTTATTTTAAGAATGAAATTATGTAAATGAAAAACAGTGCAGTAGATGTTTCCGTTGAGAATGTGTTGGAAACCACTGGTTTGGATCGTCCAGCCTATGGTCTTTCAATGACGTGAAGGAGACTTAACACAACTTGTCTGCACGTTTTCGAGCACGGAGGGTGAGCAACTGTGTAATGAAACATTGATTTTTCCCTATCGGCTGACACGGGACTATATTTGAAAAAGGATTCAATGGCTTTTTTTTTTTTTTTCTTCCTTTTGGCGCTTCAGAGGCTGCACTCAAGTATGCACCGATGTTATATGTGTCCCCATAAATTATGCGTGTTGAATCAGTCGTTACTTGAATGATCGACGGAACAGGTTCTGCATGAGGTCTTTCACGGCTTTTATCCTGCTGGAGCAGCTGGAGGAGCAGAACTGCCGCCACACATGCAATTCAGTTACAAGCTTTTAATGCACAGATGTATTGGTGTGTTCGATGGACTCTGTATCACAAATTCCATGTAATTATCAATTAATCCCAAGAATGAACAGAATAGAAGGAGTTGATGATGTGCTCGAAGGGTAAATCTTCTAGCTTTAACAGTTTTATTCCCCGTGGATGATTTTGTCCGATAGCTTTTACTTATGTACCAAATACAGTAAATATAAAATGTTCTTTTAAATTTCCCCCAAATAATCAACTGTTTGAGTTTCAAAGCAAAACCTTATACTAAGCAATTACAAATTCCTCCGTCCATGTTCTGTGCCAAATTCATACGACTCCAAGGGATTGAAGCCAATTCCAACCTGCATTGGACAAAAAGAAAGACACACCATTGACAGGTTGCCAATTCATCGCAAGGCAATCTTGGGTAGAAAACCAGAGTGCCCAGCAAAACCCCACACACACTGAAAGGGACAATATGTAAACTCTAGACAGAGTCCCCAAGGCTATGATCAACCTGGGAATATTTAGTTGGCATGAAGTCTAACCACTATACCAGTGCCCTGCTGAATTGCAAGTATTTGACTGTATATCTATTCATGTTATTCATAACATGAATAACATGATTCAGCTGAAGTAAATGGGACTTGAAGTTTGACAATTTGTGAAACAAAGATTGCCTGGGGCCATTGAATGTGAATGAAGAGATTGTGTGGAGGGTGGAGTTATTCGCACCATTTTTGCATTTTGTGTTTCAGAAAAGTTTCAGGTCTGTATGTAAGAAACGTGTCCCGATGAGGGTGGAGTAAAGGAACACTTTAGCTGGAAAAACACTTTGAAATCCTCCATTGTTTTTAACCTAGGTCCACCTTTGCAGGAAAACAATTACTACAACAGCACCGCAGTAATACTTTCAGAAGAGTTGCATTTTCTTCTGTTTACACGGAAATGGAGACATTTTGAAAAAAACTACTCTGGATACTAATTTCAAAAAGGGTTAGTTTTAACCTGTTGTTCTATAAAAGAACAGCCAAAACACGATGAATGTTTCATCATTAAAAGTAGATGTCAAAGAAACATTTCCAAGTCTCACTCTCTGGACACCCCTGAGAGTTTTGCTCAATCCGTTGTTGAAATAGTGCTCTGATATACAGGGTTCATCCAAAACGTTTTAGGAGACTGAAAAGCCAATTTGGATGAAGCTCTTTTGTCTGATAAAAGCAAATGATCCTTGTTGGCCATCAAACAAGGCTGTGTTTGGCAGATACTAGGCACCGTCGCCAATGTGGAGCATGGCGGTGGCAGCATCATGCTGTCCAGATGCTCATGAGCAGCAGGCAAGAAAGGTAGTGGGTGAATTGAATGGAGGACAACCTCATTCCATCAGAGAAAAAAATATGACCAAGAAGATTTGTTTTCCAGCAAAAGAATGACTTTAAATTTAAAGCAAACGCAACATAAAAATGTCTGAAGTCAAAGAGTCAAAGACTGGACCTTAATCCAAGTAAGAGTTGAACTGGACCGTTAACGACTGATATAAGTGCAACCCGACGGAGCCTGAGCATGAAATTGTAGTTTCTAGAAGGGCAGTCTTTATTGAGACCTTAACAGAGGTAGCATATAAAACACTTTTTTTTTTTTTCAGTTTCTATATACAAAGTACTTTGCTTTTCTTTTTTCCTTTAAGATAGTGTAGGTTTTCAATCGCACACCATACTGACAGCAAAGCAACAGAAGAACACTTCCTTTTAACAAAAACATCAAACTTTCAACCCTCAGCACATGCTTCGTGTCACACCACTTTATCAGATATTATAGTCAGCAGCTATTGAAGTTTCCTGTTATGGAAAAAAAAAAAAAAAAAGGATTAACATCAGCACTTTAGCATGTAGCTCGACTGAGAGTAAAATCTTCCTTAATCCACTGAACAGTTACACTAATGAGCGACAACGGGCTTACTCTGCTGGTCCAAATGTCACTGTTAATTTGCTGGTGTACAAACAACCTTTCGCGCCTCCTCTTGCTGTTTCCGCAGAACATAATTTACAGTCTGCTTACATTTGTCATTCTCATGCATATTAGAGACTTTCCAAACTCGTCCTCTGTTGTCTGCCTGCTGCTGACGTTGCTGACGGATGACGTCAGGTGATACTTGCCGGGTTGTATCGGGGATTTCTTATGAATACGAGTGTAAGTACTCTGCGCAGTATCAGACCAGATACCCAATACTGGTATCTGTATCAGTGTTACACTATGTTTTTGTGGCAAGGCTTATTTAAATCCTCTAAAAGACATCCAGTCAATCCAGATTCCTTCTGCTACTGCCGCACAATAAAACAAAATAAAAGACATAATGAGCAGTAGGTGATCATAGACTTTGCTGTCTCATTGGTCTCTTTGCGTGTGGGTTATGTGAAAGGCCAGTTTTGGACACCGTCCAGCGTTCACATGAGTGAAAAAAAGATGAGAGACATGTCCTCTGAGTGAAGGGTGGGACATATTTTAACATGATACATCAAAGCTCATTTACCAGAAGACACACAGACACACACATCGTCCTTGCAGTCATCCTGAGAGCCCTTGAAAATCTCTATGTAAGAACTACACGTCTGACATTTTCCAAAGTGACAGATCTTCCTAAATGAAGCCAGGCGCGAGTGCGGCGGAAATGAACTGTCGCTACATCGTATATCTGTGACAAACGGAAAATTGACTGCACTTCTCCTGAAATTAATATAAATCCCAGGACAATGGGGGAAAACGCCAGCTTCACAGCTTGTGCTGGCTCCACCTCTCAGTGATCACCTTCTGCATAATTGTTGAAGTACATAGGCTTAATGAATTAGCTGTCAGCACGTAGGAAGACGGATTCTTTTCTGCTTCATTTTCATTAGTCAACGACAGACAGACAGAGCAGCAAAGGGAATTAACAATGACAGCTGCATGCTGTGTATAATGTAGTATTTTTTTTTGCTCATTCTGTCTTTTCTGTTTAAATTCTGAAATTGCACAGACTCTGAGCCCATTTAATGTCTTTTTTCAATATGAATGCATCTATTGATGGCAAAAAGGAAAGTATTCCATCGCTGCTTTCCCTACAGAGAACATTAAGACATTTACAGTTATATAAAATATGATTTGTGGTTATGTGGATAGGTCTTTGCTGGTGTTTTGAAAATTAAAGTGTTTGTACCTGTTCTGAATGGCTTACTCCAACATGGGGTACAAACCATAGGCCTTAGGCTTCATCTAACTGTGGATTCATGAATATCCAACATGTCCTTTCCCATATAATTCATAAAGATTTGCTTCCCCAGGTTGCCCATTAGCTCATAATATTCAGGCATGCCATAGTAGCTGAGATTAGTTCAGCTTCCAGCTTACATAGAATCAGTGTAATTAAAGACAAATTTAAAGCAACATTTAAGAAACGATATCTGTTTCCATGGGAATGGCAGAAACACTTAGAACGATGTGGTTAGCATACCACTCCACTAGTGGGCACTGTTGATTGATTTTGTAATGAAACCACAGACCATACACGATAAACAAATGTGGCCTCAGCCTATCCTAAATTTGAGAGAAAGTTGAAATTCTGCCACGGCCGACGACCGGTTCATTTTGCATATATTTCTATGAACTCCTCTCCCTTTCTGCCCCTGCAGGTGTTGGTGTCCGACGGTGGTCCGAGTCCCAGGCAGAGTACAGTGTGGGTGATGGTTCAGGTCCTGGATGAAAATGACAACAAGCCCACGTTCCCTGAGAAGGTCTACCAGGTCAAGCTTCCGGAGCGAGAGCGCAGAAAGAAGAGCGAGCCCATCTACCGGGTGTTTGCCTACGACCGCGATGACGGGCCCAACGGCGACCTCTCCTACAGCATTGTCGATGGCAATGAGGACGGGAAGTTTTTCATTGATCCAAAGACAGCAGTGGTATCATCCAGGAAGGCATTCAGCGCTGGGAGCTATGACATATTGACTGTACGAAAATCCTAATTATTATTGTTTTGTTTTTTTCCTAGCTTTAATATTCATGCTCGATCCAGGCTTGTTACCTTCCCTACCTGTTCATGCTTTTAGGTGTCCCTGCTGTTGATAATCCTGCTCCTGGAAGCCCCGTGTACCACATGTGTCAGATCTCACCTCACTTAAACACACCTAAATCATCAGAATCTGTCATCACCGAGCTCTTTAAAAAGACTGGCAAGGATCCCTTAATTACAATGACACTTGATGGGTGCCGAATCACCACAGACATTCAAAGTCATTCATTCCACTGTGCGCGCAAACACACACACACACACACACCCCAGTTGTAACAGCTGGCATGTATAAAGTGCGGCACAGGGCCAAAAAAGCGCCCCTAGATTGAATCCGTAAAATCAGGATTTGGGATGAGCTGGATCATTAAGGCCCCTACATTCTTTCCGCCGTGTTTGTCCGCAGACCGCGGATGCGCACGCGATTGTATCCATACTACACTTCTGGGTTCACTCTCGTGTGCGTTCCATAACGTAACATAACCATCCCAAAACTACCCCCACTTCTAGTGGCAGCATTCTCCTGCTTTCCTAAAGATGTTTATATTTTCTGAGCCATCTGCCTATCTTTATTTTCTCTTAAATTGTGATTGGATACGCGGGGAGACTGGGGATCCCCACACATAAGCGCCCAGCACGCTCTGATGCATGTGAAATCGGAGGGCACACTCCGTGCAGTCCCAACATGTGGACTTACTATAACTGGCTATTAACCAATTACTTCTACAATAAATAAATTATGTATCAACATCCCTTTGGATAATAGTGGCAGATAAATGAGTAGAGGGGTTCGCCAGCAGGTTCAGGCAGACACAGTGAGATAATGTGGGATCGTTTTCCTTCTGTGCTTCCAGATCAAGGCCACAGACAATGGCCGTCCTCAGAAGTCGTCCACAGCTCGCCTGCACATCGAGTGGATTCGTCGCCCGCCGCCTTCCACCGCCCCGCTCCTTTTTGACGAGCCTTTCTACAACTTCACCGTCATGGAGAATGACAAGGTGTCCGAGATTGTGGGCGTGGTGTCCCTGCAGCAAAGCCCCGCCCCTTTGTGGTTTGACATAACAGGTAATGCCCCGCACCACCCACCCCCCCACCCCCCACCCCCCACCCCCCACCCCCCCGGAGGTGAACCCTGTCAGCCGGTGCTGGTTGTGTGATCGACGGGCTTCGGTGCATGGTGTGTGCTGGGCTGACAGTGTCACTGTGTGTTGGTGTACACGAGGCGCAGCTCAGATACTGTGGCCTCGCTGCGTGATCTGTTTTGCTCCGCCCATCCCAGTCGGCATTGCGACAGCTTCTCCGGCTGCCAGGTCAAACAGAGAAAACTGTTCAATATCGATTACAAGTAAATGGTTGTGTATTGTACTGAAACATGCACCATTCCTTGAAGATATTTAATATTTATACTATTATGGATTATTATAATGCCTCCACCGAGGGGATGTGCTGGTTAGACCTCAATAAAAAACGTTCTGACAGATTTTTCAAGCAGAATTCCCCTATAAGTGGAAAATGCCCAACATGGCACACTTAAATCCCCTTGATCCGTCAAAGTTCAGTTTCCCCCACTTGAAAGGCTTAACCAGATTATGTCATGCCCAATGTGCTAAGCTCAATTTTTACACATTATGTACGGTGATGATTCTGCTGCGGTAAAAGTGATTTCAGAATTCAAATAATCAGCATGTTTGGTACTAATTCTATTAGGTTTTTTTTTTCCTCTTTTAAACTCAGCACTGCAGTACTCGCACACTGACAGTGCCCCATTGATGCAATGCATTGTGGGCTCCAGTCAGCTCCAACTAGATGGACAACGGCAAGTAGGAAAGGATTTCCCACAATGCACCATCCATCTTTCCTTTCCGTTGTCACTGAGCAGTGACAGTCAGTGTGTATCCAGCTGGAGATACCTTCTGGCTCGTGCTTCTGGCTCTACATAGCTTTGTTCACCCTTCTCTCGCTCTTTCTCTTCCTGTTTTGTGCTCATTCTTCTCACTTTCACATTTCTTAATTTTTCAAACATCAACAGTATCAGTGCATTTAAAAGATGGTTCAATCTTCTCCAGTACCCCTACTTGTATCTTGTTTTTAAACATATATACAACCTGCCGGGTCAGAAGATTCAAAGTGATTTAGAAATCACATTTACTGGTCTGAGCCCAAGATTAAAAAAAGCGAAATTTAGGTTCAGTTTTTAACATCAGACCATAGGTTGTTCAAAAAAAAAGAAAAACGGAGAGGTGGGGGGGTGGGGTGGGGGTTGGGGGGGGGATGCATTTAATAGCATTGTATGCATCCTAGTTTATGGAGGATTCTGACAAGCTCAGAACAGACAATAATGTAAAAGATATATAAAGGTCAAAACACAGCATTTTTGAAGGAAGCCCTCCGAGTCCCCTTTACAAATGTGATCAAACTGCGAAGACTAACCTGTATTTTAAACTGAACTCAGCCTGTTTGTCAATTTCCTGCAAATGAGTTTCACTAACAAAACAACTACACCAGGTAATGTCTTAACCAAGCACCAAACCAAGTGTGAACGTGCCTTTAAAGCTGAACAAACTAAGAAGTTGATGTTAACTTAACAAGTAGCTTTAGAGTCACTACAGTTAAGATCAGGTATTGTATTTTCATTTAAGCAAGCAAGCAAGCAATTTGTTTTTTTCTTTTTTTCTTTAAAATAAAATGCAGCACAAAGTGCTTTACAGGGTAAAAACTAAATAAAAACAGTGAGATATATATATATATATATATATATATATATATATATATATATATATATATATATATATATATGCACAATATAATATTAAAAGCTAACTGAAACACTGCAAGAATTAAAAACCAGACAAATTTTATATCTTATTGGAATGGACATTTTACAATTCTACAACAGGTAAAAAGGGGACATTAGTTCAAAGTCGTATTAAGAAGGAAGGTCTTGAGCCTGCTTTTAAAGAACATAAGGATTCTCTGCAGCCCTCACATTCCCCGGCAGGCTGTTCCATAAACATGATGCGTAGCGCTGGAACGGAGCCTCACCGGGGGTTCTTGTATTAACGGTGGAATGATTATAAGGACCTGAGGGTTCACGATGGTTCATGAGATAAAAATAAATCTTTAAGATAAGAAGGTGCAAAACAATTAAGACCTTTTCTTTCTTTCTTTTTTTTTTTTTAAACACCATATTAAGAACCTTAAATCTATCCTGAAAGACACGGGGAGCCATTGCAATGCCTTTAATGTTATTCTGCATTCTGGCACTCGTCGATACACGAGCAGCTGAGCGCTGTAGAAGCTGAAGGTGTGAGGTGGGTTTTTTTTTTGTTTTGTTTTGTTTTGTTTTTCTAAGACCAAAAGGCAGAGCATAATATTCATCAATCTTACTGAAAACAAAATCATCAGCCTCTCCGTGTTTGCACATGCCTCAAACTGAAAGACTTTCTCCATCGTGGGGGAAAAGAGAGACAGTCGCACACTCTTACATTCAAACCTACTGGCTCTTTAAAGTCGTCGCTTAGCCTTCAAAATGTGGGAGGAAACCGGATTACCCAGGGAAAAATTGAGTGTGGTCCGTACCTCAAGTTAGTGTAAAATCATAGCAGTAAAAGCTGTGTTTAATGTGATGACGCAATGCCTAGTTAGTCACGTGTGATCCATCATCTTTTTTTTTTTTTTTTTAAAGAATTGGTTGTATACTTCAGAAAGTACAAGTGAAATGTTTACTGATGTGATTGATGTAGCTCATAGATCAAATTGAGTAAATCTGTCCAACCCATTTCAGATAATTAACAAAAGCCATAAAAAAATCGCATTTAACGAAAATGAAACCAGGTCTGCCAAAGTGTAAAAGGAGATGGAATATGTCAGACTTCATAGGATTCATAATGCATCTGTCACTTAAATCAAATTGAAATAACTTCCTACAGACGCATACATATGAGTATAATTTACGAAGTGCATTTGTCTTCGTGGTGTCACAGCGCTGTGTTTTAGAGCACAATATGCACATGAATTAAAGCAAGATGCAGAATTAATTACAATGCTGTGAACTAATGAGTCTCTAAATTGTGTTTCTCACAACAACTCTCTTTAAATCCTTTTTGAATTCACTTCATTTATCTCTGCGGCCCCAGGTTCATCTGGCAGACTCCTTCAAATTTGAAGAGCCGAAAGGTTTTTTTTTTGTTGTTTTTTTCACTACAAATCTTCGTATTGTTCTGCAAAATCTCAAACGGGCCAATGTCAGATTATCGTTGCAATTTAAAAGCGAATCCTTTGAAGGTGCTGCGGCTTTGAAATGCTGCCTTCACCGAGTCACGGTGGACATTTATGAGGACAGAGCTCTTTTGTGAACACAAGAGGAAGACATGAATGAATACAAATCGATTTTTTAAGTCAAGTGGTTGGATTTTATAACAAGTCACAGTGTTTTATCATTAATTTAACACATGAGCTTAATGACTAAAAATTACACTAAATAGTAGGCCATGCCAGGAATTTGTAAATATTGAAAGAATCCTTATTATCGTTAGACGTTCCATGGGATCTGGTTGAGGTTCAGTTCATCAGAAGCAGTTGCCGTCTCCGTCACTGTCTCCTCTCCTCTTCCCTTCTGATCCTGTCCGTCCTCCCTGTCTCACCCTCTCTCTTTCTTTCTTTCCTTCTGTCTCCCTTCTCTCTCCTTCAACGCTTCTTGCCTGGAAGGTCCCAGGTCTTTCCGTGAGATGTTCTATATTCTGCAGAGCGCTTGTGGCAGGAACTGTTCCTCAGAAGGTATCTCGCTTCCAACTTCCACTACCGCTCTTTGCACTGTCTTCTCCTTTCTGTTTTTCCGTTTCCCTTGTCTTTGATTTATTGTTCCTGTTGTTGTATTGTTTGCACCCATGATGCGCCGCCCCCCACCCCTCCCGCCGCTGCGCTTTGTTGCATGTGCCGAAGTGTTTTTTGTGATTGGTTGTTCGGAGGTGATGGGTTGAACAGTGAACAACATAAAGAAGATCAGCCTGAGTGTGTGTGTGTGTGTGTGTGTGTGTTTAGCATTAGTGCGCTAAATTGCAGACAAGGTTAATTGACGGGATGAAGGTTTAGTAAAAAGGTAGTGCAACCTTTTTGCGCGCTCCCATGGCAATAACCCCCCGGGGTTACCTCAGTGACAGCTCTGTCTAATGACCTGCTGTTAGCAGCACCTGGACACACGTTCCATACGGAATTAATGCATGCCTTCGTGTAGCACTTTTTTTTTTTTTTCTTTTCCGAGGCAGGTTCACACATGCACTCAAGGCTCCTGCTATCTGCCGGTCCATTAGTTAAAGTAATGGCTGGCTCGGACAGCTGGGCAGCGGGTTCGGAGGTGGAGGGAAGAGAACGCCGCCTCCAGCCGTCTGGATGAAGCCAGAGCGCTTAGCAACCCACGGCTAAACCTCAGCATCCAGTGGCTAAACACTCAGTTCCCACTGCACTAATCCCATCTAACAACACAAACAAGTACACGGCGCTTTGAAAACACCTCTCAGGCGGTAAGTGAAATGGGAAAATTTATACCGAGTGATTTTGGAAAGTGTGTCTTGAAGCAGATGTTCGGAGAAAAATAGAGAACCTCTGATGATGCTTGAACAGCCATCGTCTTAATCCCTTCAAAGGAGTTTTGAGTGCAAAAAAAACAAAAAAACACCCCAAAAAAAAACACAGGACAGGATTGACTCGGTGGCCAACTTTATTTTTTTTTTTCTTCTTTGAGATTTTATCATGTGTTCCCACTTCTTGTACAGTGACGTTTTTGACAGCACAGGGAAGGACTGGAGACACAATATTGTGTTGATTCTTTTGTCAGGGCTAAACCTTCTTGTATTCTCCAGAAAATGTCTCTGAGCATGACTTTGAGAATTATTTAAGCAGTTATACTTATGAAGTGTATTTCATTTTTACCTTCAGAAAATTAGGCCTAGGTTGCTCCTGTTGCTAAATTATACTAAAGATGAAGCTTGGCCAATGAAACTGAATATAAAATTTATGCATATCATCCTGCACTGGCCAAATATGGATTTGGAAACAGATGTAGCACCTGTATTGCATATAAATACGCAGTATTTTAAAGTAATCTGTTAGCTGATGATTTCACAGGGACAGTTTGGCCCCGTTCGCACGATGTTTTCGGAAAAGTGTCATGTGTACACAGAAACGGCAGAAGCAATGTCGTTAGTATGCCAGGCCATGAGTTGACGCTGATTGTTTTTGTAATGACACAACACACACGTACCTAGAGAACATTACGCTATAAACATCAACGATGGGGAGTACACAAACATTTGCACAAATTAAAAAAAGATCAAGCAAACACACCCTTTTACATTTTGCATAAATCACTGAGTGCATACACACACACACCATATCCTCTTGATACACAGTTGGGTGATCCACTTATAGCCACAGCTGCAGTTCCACCCAGCAGGCTGAGCCAGACAGACACTACCGCCGACTGCGGGGTTCCCGACTGGATCACTGACTCGCTTCCGTCTGGTCCACAATACCTGTGGGCACCCGCAGCCACCAGCGAGGACAAACAGTTTGTACACCTGCACAAAAAGAATTTTTACATTGGCATAAAAACTGCATGTGCAGTTTGTGAGTGGATAACCAATACAAACCACTTCCTGTTCTCATACTGACAACAGGGAATCTGTGTTTACTTTTTCTGTTGGTATTCAAAGCCCAGACAGTATTCTGGACTCATATTGAGGTAGAAACATTGAAAGAAGATTGAATGTCATAAGATAAAGTCCCTCCACTCACCATTTTTCTAAGGAGACCCATAGTCACCAAGGCCGAGGAGCTTAACCATGTCTCTTCTCTCGCCGTCATCGAGGTAGACGAGCAGGCTGAGGTGAGACGTCACCGAGTTTCTGTGGTAAAACGACTGTCCAGTTGAGAGAGGATAAAGTCAGCTTTAAACAGACAGTGGCAGCCAATTTTAGAACAGATCAGAGGGGTTTTTCTGACTCCCCCACTTTTGTGGAGCATTGGATTTTTCCCTCTCTGTAATTTGGCCACGACAGACCGGAGGCTTTTTCCGGCCTCACTAGGAATCCTGCCAAACCCTCTTCTTCCGTATGTCCTAAATGAGGGTGATTAGGCTGGATGGCAGACACGACTGCCTGTGATCCCAGTGTGGTTTTTTATTTTTTTCATCATTTGACCATTAATATTTAGTGGTTTTCACAGCAAATAGGTTACTGTGTATACTGCAGTCTCGCTCTGATGTAAAATATGTTCCTTTTTCCCCTCTAAATAGCTCTATAGTTTGAAAACTATTGAGCTCTCACTTAAGCTGTCCTCCAGAGAGGTCAGCATTAAATCCTGCATCTCTAATCTACCGATAATGTTTAAACACACAACATTGTTATTAGCCTTGGGACACCTCTGCTACTTTGAAATTAGTCCATTTAAATATTACTCAGCGTGTTTTCAAGGTGTATTTGTGTACAGTTTAATGTCATGTAATAATCAGGCTGTCGTTTTTACTTGCTAGTAATATTCTTTTAGGCAGCAAAGATTTGACTGCCCTTTAATCCGGATTATGAGTAAATGTGACGTCCTTGAAGAAAAATATGATTACAAATATATCTTTCTTCAGCGAAAACATTGATAAATTCATGATTTACCTACAATGGGGAGTAACTCCCCGTTCTTCAAAAGTTGGCATTAATGACTTCTGCAAATTTGCTAAATTGTCCATAATTTATTTGTGAATGGTTCACATCTGGACATCTGGGTCGTTGTTGTTTTTTTGTTTTTTTCTTGACTGCGGTATGTCAAAACCAGATTTCCTCTTCATCAGTTGATGTATTTCTCTTGGTGTTTTTTCGGGTCTTTACTTTGTTGAAACGGCCAAATCTGGTTCAGCGTCAACTGGTTTCAATAAGCCTACACACTCTTCCTGATTAGACACTGAATCCATCACTGAATTGATGACTCCAAGCTGAGGCAGTGGAGCAACCTGAGATGAGATCATTTATCAATCCCGGTGTTTGACATTTGGCGTGCAGTCGTTTCCTGCAATTGTAACATTTCTGTTATTGCGACTAAATAAATGCGGCCTCTAATTCGTTTGTCTTGAGAACCATATTCAGGCTTAATCGTTTCCTGTTTGCCTACTGGAAGACGGTAGTTTTGCACGAATTCTAAAGACCCCTTCACACGACAGGTGAAAACACATCATTTTTGCATTATCTATTAGAAAAGTTCACATGGCAACGTTTTGAAAACAATGACCGTTTACACGGAGATGGCAGAAAAGCTGAAAACGACGTTTTCATGTTGGCCCACTAGTTGGTGCTGTCGCGTGTTTTTGAAATGAAACCGCTGACACGTTGCAGAAGAATTATTTAATACGGCCGTGGTGTGCATACGCACTGGCAGCGTTTCTGCCATCAACACAGAGACGAAAAGCGAACATTTTCAAAAAGTTCCACCTTTGGAGCCGTTTTCATAAAGCTGCATTTTCAGTTGCTTCGTTGTCGTGTAATCGCACACTCAAAACGCAACAAAAGTTTTGCATTTTCACTTGACAACTGTGTTGTGTAAGCAGGACCTAAACGTTCTATGTAGCAACCAATAACCTCAGTAGGTTTTTTTTAGAACTCTTAAAGGAGCAATTAATTTAGCGATCGTCACATTTGTTGAACTTATAGTATTGCGAGTTAGAGACAAAGATACCTGACAGGTTCAGTTCAGTTGATGCATTTTCTCTGGTGGTCTGATCAACCTGACAACTTTAATCTCTACCATCCAGACGCCAACCAGGCAAATCAAAGCCCTCTCAACATGCATGTTGGGGTATTTCATGTATTAAACACAGACATTATGAAGGAATCATGCAGTGTCTGTGCTGTCGCATTCTCTTAAACGTGCAGACGGCAGGAGACCACACATTTTCTTTTTGAGAAGCAACTGAAACATCACCACCTAGTCAGGCTGGCTGTTTGAAGGTGATGTTTCCTTAATTCTGTGTGGGTTGCAAGATACGAATTACAGTGTGATTTCTTCATTGTAACCAGAACCGTTCCACCTACAGAACAGCTTTTTCCATTTAGTGCTAGAATACAACATGCCAAGATGGGGGAAAAAAGGAAAATATAGTTAATTCGACCTTCCACTTTGGGTTTTTGATTCTGCCTGTACAGCACCCTGAGTCATCGGCATCAACTGTGAACTGCTTTTCTAAAAATACACTTATAAAACGATTCCGAATACACAGGAACTCATAAACTTCTTGCTCTTTTTGTCTTTGCCATGAAGGACCTTGTATTGCTCATTGTTAGTCGGGTAAAACGGCCCTAGAAAAGGTAAGAAAGGGTCCTCGGTGTTAAAGACTACGAAGGCGCTGTTATGCTTCTCTGGTGCCTCAGGCTCCATAATCTCCGAGCCTTTTCCAGAGTTGGAGAGTTAGTCATAAAAGACCCACCCACCGTAGGTCAGTAAGTCTGGAGAAGCTTAAGGGACCAACAGTTTTCACTTCAAGATCACTGCACACATCACTAAATGCCAGCATAAAATGTGTTTTAGTTCTGCTCTTATAGAAAACAGATTTTTTAATTTTATTTTTTTTAAACCATCTCTAACACTTGTGCTATAGCTCTCCTATTGTGTGGGTGAAGTTACATCGTCGCGAACAAAATGAATCATAATCACTTTGGCAATACTGAGAGTTTGCAAAGAGCAGTTTTCCATAAACCATTACATTATATTTTCAAACTTGCACTGTTATCATGAAACATTACAAATTTCCGAGTTAGGTAAAACAGCATGACGGCAATGTTTTTGGTGTAGATGGTTAAGTACCTATGACTCTGACACCTGATTGTGTTAATCATGCTCTTGGCATCCTATTAAAATGTAAAACATTTAAAAAGCTTCACAAAAACACGGGACAATTCTGGCGCGATTCCAGCTTGGATTTGTATTAGCTGTCCTGACATCAGTGCAGTATTAGATGTTTATTTCCTGACAGATGTGTTTTTGTTCCGAGTATCTTGTTAAAGTTCTATCCCGGCGAAATGAGGAGCTGTTGACCACAACGCGGAGCTTCGCTACCACTTTTCCTCAAGACAGTTTTGACAATTACAAGGATTCTGTTCTGCAAAGAAGTTAAATCCAACAGGATTTGTTGTCAGCGTGCTCCCAATCCTGCACTCTGGTCCCCACTCAGAATGCAGCACCATTCATCAGGGGCTGGGAGGATGTTTGGATCCTGGAATGAAAGCCACCAGGTCAAACACATCCGAACATGTTCGATCCGTATGCACCATCTGCTACATGTGGACAAGTCTGTTTGCACTGTTGGGAAACAAATGCGCCCAGATAGTTTAGGTTATTGGTGCTGCTTTACAAGGCGAGTGCATATGCTTTATTGCTGCTGTCATCTCGTGTTTATGATTGGTGGTTCACGTGCGTGTGTGGAGTGGGTGTTTGTGTGTGTGAGATGGAAAAGCTTTGACCCCCGTCATCAGCCATCCCTTCATCTGCACGATCGCGCACAGCCACAGTGTGCGTAGTTGCAGCCATAGTTTCCAGTCATGTGCTTCTCTCTGATCTGATCACGAGACGTATACAAAACGGCATATTCAATGCATCAAGTTTTATCGGTTCCACATGACTGAAAATCCTCCATACCTAAAATATAACTGTGGTTTTTGTGATTTTTTAATTTTTTTATATAATTTTCACACAATCACATATTGTTCATTATGAAAAGAGCATATCCAAAATGCCCAAAAGTGATTGGCATCTTGTGCCCCGTCCCCCTCCTCTTTGACCTTCCTCTTGGAGCAGGTGGGAACAGCGACAGTATCTTTGATGTAGAGAAAGCTGTCGGCACCATCATCATCGCCAAGCCCCTGGACGCTGAGCAGCGCTCGTTCTACAACCTCACGGTGCAGGCCATGGACGGGACGAGCACTGCGTATGCACAGGTACCGCTTTATTTTTGATTTTTTTTCACTTTATTTCATCAGCCTTTTGGTGTTTGTTTATGATCCGTAACCTTGTAGCTCATACAGCGGCAACACAGAATGCTAATCTACCAGATGTCCGTTTGCTGCTCCACTGGGTTAGAAGGGAAAACGTGTAAAAAGCACTGTCAAGACAGGAAACCTTAATTTGTCACTTACAAAGTGCACTTTTAGTATGCAGGGAGGATATGGTATTCTCCCACCAAAACAAGTATGTTAAGGTCATTCATTGGACTAATTTTGAAAGAAAAAGAAAAACATACACATCTGTGTGTGCGTGTTTACCTGCTTTACTTCTTCTTGAAGATGCGGGAGCCTGATCGTGCTTAGACAAAGAAAAAGCTCTAAATCCCTTCAGAAGAAAACACACATGCTCAGTGGTCTCCGCAGGTTCTAGTAATAACTCGGTATATTGTCCAGCACCATATAGAATTTTCTAACAGCATTTATGTACATGTACAATCCAGCCAGTCAGAAAGCATCATTTTTAAGTACAGCACGTTTGTGTGACTTGCTCTAAACCTTTTATGATTAATGCACTCACTTATGTGGCTTGCACCCGTCTCAAAGTGCTTTGCAATATTAGTTACAGAGTCAACATCCATTCATTCACATCCACTTACACAACAAAGAGGACATCCAGTTGATCGCCCTCATTTTAGAGGGTTCCTCCATACAGTGCCTTTGGAGAACAAGTCATAGATGAAACTGCCAACCCACTAGATAGGTGGACAAGCAACTTTAGATCCTGGTCCGGAGTCAGATTTAGTGGTTTCTGGTAGTTTTTATTTTTTTTAACCAGCTGATTACAGACACAAAATTTAACTTCATCGTATGCACAAAAATAAAAAATGTAATTGCTATTATGAGTGACTCTCAAATATAAAACTCCCAAGTCCCAGGAGAATATGGACTGAGAGTCAGGACACTGTGGTGGCCGCCATTATTGTTGTTGTCCATTTACTCACACATGTGCAGAAGGACTAGCTACTGGAGCTGTGGTGCTCATGTGCAGCGGCAGAGTGTCAAAAGAGTTGCGTTTTCCCTCTGAGGCAGCCACTTGTTCACGCTCAAGTACATGTCAGTTATTGATTGATATTTTCTGATTTGGATATTTCTAGAAAAGTGATGAACACAGAAATCACTGAACTGGTCATACTATAAAAATAACAAAAGCAGCTTGGCGTATGTAACATTTTACCTCTTGATACTGTTGGCACTATACACAAGTTAGTTGAGCAAGAAAGTAGGAAGTTATGCTTGGTCTATATGAGTCATCTGGGGAAAAGCTGTTTCATCACCTCAGATTGTTCTTCAATTATGTTTCCTCATTCCAGAAAATGTATTTATTTCCTGTGTTTAAAACAATATCTTATTGTACAAGAGGACTAATAGACTTAAAGCATGATAATGTCCAAAATCTACATAACCAAGGCACCTTTCCATGCTAAAACTTTATCAACATATTAATCAGCATATTTGACTAATTTTGCAAATCATGAAGCGTAACGTGCGCTCTCCATCATTAGCATACCCCATAATATATATGGGAGCAGGCCCTTAGAGAATACTGAGCCTGGTAAGGTAATAAAAAAAAAAACACAGTTAGAAACCCAACATCTTTTGGAGATCAGTTTCATCCCATCACACAGTTTCAGACACTGCCCGCTTTCCCCAGAAACTACAGATTCAATATAACCGGGGAAATTTGATCAGCGATAAGAATTTAGATTAGATTTTAACTTACAAGTTGGATGAGATGGGTTATTACGGAACATGGGACAGACTTACGTTAGTGCACACACTCTTCTGCACACCGAGTACACCACATTAGCATTTTTATAGAGCGAGAGGAATTGTTCTGACATGAGGAATGATTGAGATGCCTATTATTCCACCTGGCGCGCACACACACGCACACACACGCACACACACACACACACACACACACACACACACACACACACACACACACACACACACACACACACACACACACACACACACACACACACACACACACACACACACACACACTCCCAGAGCACACAAAGTTGTATTCCCATCACCTCAAAGGACACATCGACTTCTATTCATTTTTGGCGACTCTGTCTTTCCTTACTGATAACCACTACTTGCTTAATCTTACACCTATTGTCGTGTCCTTATGTTCATTGACATTTAAAACGTCTGCATACATTCTGTATCCCCAAAATGACTCAAGTGCTCATAAGTCAGCAAGTAGATTTATGTCCCCATAGCATAGGGAAAACATTGCACACACATCCATCTTGTCATTTTCAAGGACGGTGACTTTTTGAAAAGAGACATTTCCATGTAATAATTTGGATTCAGTCCCACAGCGTCATGCCCACTCTTGTCTCTGTGTCAAGTTACCCCCACTCTGCTGTCTCGACTCATGCTGTCAGACCAGAGGGGTCCAAAAAGTCATTTACAGGTTTTTCTGGAACACAACATTCCCCTGCTGTGCTGGCCTGTAATAACATACAACTATAAAACATACACATATGCCTTCTTTTTGTGAATACTGAAACCTCAATTTCTCACCTGCCAACATAGATGATTCATGTAAGAGTGTTTTCCTCATTATGTGCTGGTGTTAACCTGAAGTGAAACCATCAGTAAAATGTACTTTCATGCATCGCAGCGGTGCCGCTTCCAAAATAACCACTTAGTGGAATCCACTGCGTTCTGACAAAGTGTCAAGACTTAATTAAAATCTTTACAAAGCCGGGATCCAGGCTGCTGCCTCGGGTTGTAAAGGTGGCTGTGTTTTGTCACTTTAGCTCTCATCCTTTTCTCATCTTCCATTTGTGGATGTCACACATGCAGGGGCTCTGAGGTGAGTCTGGCACACACACCTAGATGCAGACACACACACGTGTGCGCGCACACACACACACACACACACCTGTAAGATGGGAGGAAGGCTCCCAGATGGAGAGTCAGCATGGCGTCACGCCGCCAGGGAATGCCTCCACAGTTGAGTAACAGAAGGCTGACTGCTGCAGCGGGGTTTAAATTTAGACTCGCCGCCTGGCAGCTCTTGACTCCCGTCTCTCGTTTTTCTTCATGTGCCTCTCTGACTAGGAATCGGGACAAATTTTACTTTTTCAAGAACTTAGCATATATGTTGTCACTTCCCTCCACCACTCTGGCCCACCGCTTTCTCCTGCAGCTTGTTCGACTTTGCAGAGTTTGGTTTGTACAGTGATCGGCGTGGATCAGTGGTTCACAGTGTCACCTCACAGAGGAAGGTCTCAGGTTTGAATGGTTTGGAAGATAGTCTGAGAGTTTGAAACGTCCCCTATAAGTTTGTAATCAGGACCATTTTTGGGGGTTTAAACACAAAACTAATGCCACTACTTCTCCACGGTAATTGGCTTGTGACTCATTCCTATCATGAAACTAGTAAAACTGTTACAGATTATAAAGTTCAAATCAAATAATTTCACCATAACTTTTATCATGGATGAAAATAGCTGCGGTCTCTCCTTACCCTGCTTACTGAATTGACCAAGCTGTAGCATTGGTATTAGTTTGCGCTGAGCTCAGTTGCTATTTCTCTAAATTGTTGTTTAAAGAGGAGGGGATATCCTCACTCCTGAATGAACTCTGTCCTCCTGAAAGCATCATGTCATATGTCCCACTGTATGTAGCATCACCTTTAACTTGTACACAAATAGTCATCGCAGTTGTTTTCTTGCTGCTTCCATGCATGTGTGGGGGGAACATGCAAACTCTAAAGGCCTTGGGTGGATTTGAACCTATAACTTTGATTGATTGATTGAAAAGTTTATTTCGAATACGAATACGAAAACAATAAAAGAAAAGAAAATTGACAACAAAGTTTTCCTCTCAAATAATAAATAAATGAATAACAAAAATAAAATAAATCAAGAAAAAACATCGTCAGAGAGTATTCGAAAAGGAGTGAGAAGAAGTAAAAACTTATTTACTCTCACCCCTTGTCACAAATAAATAATATAATTACTTCCTTCCATCTCTTACACCCACACGCCCACACACCCACCCACCCACCCACCCACCCACCCACACACACACACACACACACACACACACACACACACACACACACACACACACACACACACACACACACACACACACACACACACACACACGTCCTGTGCAACACATAGAATATATATACATACACGTCCATTCATACATATCTACAGACATAAACACCTATACCCACAAACAAGCCCACAGTGCAAGGAAAGAAACGAACAATATAAATAACCAAAAGAAATGACCAGACATTTGCCCCTAAAAATATTGCTATGATAACTCATATAACTTATTTCCACAAAAGAATGGCCTTCTCAATACATACTAAGCTCCTTTAAAATAAAATTTAGACTGAGAAAAACACCAAGCATATTCAAATGGATTGAAGGTATTGAAGGTGCCTTTAAAATGAAATAATGTTCTGCTTCCTATCATATGACACATTTTTTGTTATTTTTCATCTTTCCGCACCAACATTCTCTTCAACAGCCGCATTCTAGCCTCACTTCCCTCCTGTTCTTCATGGGGTGTTAGTTTCCATCACCAGCCAGACCGCACCAGATCCTGACCTCTTTTCCCCCTGCTTAGCTTCCTACTGTAGCAGCAGCTTGTTACCCATGGCCCTTTGGCCTTCAGCCCTGGCTCCTTACCTGAATCAGAGCTGGCTGGCTGCCTGCCACCCTTGTCCTCACACTCAACTGTAGCCAGACATACACTAATAAGATATATATTTTTTCCTAATAAGTACTTATGCGCTACAGGTTTGTCATTTGTCTGATATTCCTAGTGATAAAACGTTTTATGAGATTCTTAAAACTCCATTTGTGGACAAATGGTTTAAACTGCATAGGTCATTTTGAGGTAAGTTTAAAAAAGTCAGAACTCCAGTTTCAGGTATTATGTGAGTAAGAATATATGTACTAATATACACCCCCCCCCCCCCCCCCCCCCACTTCGACAAGATGTATAAGGCAAGTCAAAACCCCACATTTACTTCTTGTGTCTGTTTTCATACCTGTCTTTGTATTTCTGTCTCCCTGTGTTTTCCTGATTCATGCTGTGATAAAGCACCAGTCATCTGTGACTCAGGAACTTTCCATGAGTCATGACCCATGCCAACCATCACCACACAGCAGGACTTCTCTGCAGTCAACACGATGACACATATTCACTCATTCTTATTCTGTTCTGTTTTACATAATTCCAATGGCCATAAATAGAGTGACTACCAGTGAAGTGACTAGTATTACATATTCTCAAAGTACCCCACCTCCGTTTGCAACTTAAAGTAACAATTGTACTCAAGCAGGAATTTTAATATGCTCTTAAACGGTGATGCAGAAAAATAACTGGTCAAATGGGACTCTTTCGACAAAAATGACAAACAAAACAAGAGAGAAAACTTGTGAAGGTGTGCAAGCTTTTTGTATGGTACAGGGACATCTGAAGCCCAATTTTCATAACAACTAATTTCCCCCAAACAATTTTGGTGAACACATGGAAATGTCATGTTTTAAGTGCTAGATTTCTCACAGGCAAGACGTTTTTAAACTCACCTGTCTGTAAAATGGTGACTGACAACAGAAAATGTTTTTACAATACATGTAGAAAGGTCAGAAACCCTGCTTTGTTAATCCTTCATGTATTGCTGTCCTCCCTTTCTCCTTCTCCTTTTCATTGATGTTCCTCATATTTTAGGTTCACATCACTGTTATAGACAACAACGACAACCCACCCATCTTCTCCCAACCAACGTATGATGTCACCATATCTGAAGATACTCCCCCGGACACCGAGGTGGTCCAAGTTCTGGCATCAGACCGTGACGAGCATCACCGGCTGACCTACTCCCTACAGAGTTCCATAGACCCCAACAGCATGCGTCTCTTCCGCATTCACCCCACCTTGGGCACCATCTACACTACTCAAAGGCTTGACCATGAAGCCTGTGCCCAGCACATCATCACAGTTATTGTAAGACATGCCTTTGACTTTGATGAGGAACGGTGCTTCATTGCATCATTGTAGTAACATAATTTCTGGTGGCTTCCAGTCACTTGCAAAACGATACCGTACAGGTCTTTGTTGTAGTTTCCATTGCACCTGATACACATGGATGGGGATTCTGTCTTCTGACTGGCTTCTGTCTGTGATATCCTGTCCCAGCATTTGTCTATTACAAAATATACTGGTAGTCTTAATTAGATGAGCTAGTGTCCAGAATGATTTTGGTTACTTTACAAAATGCCATGCTGATCTACTGACCTTAACTGGCCTCAAATGCAGATCAAATATCAGGGGATCTTAATGAGTATTGACCCTTAACCACTAAGTGTATCTTCCCAAATGACCATGGTCAGTTTAACTGGAGCCATTAGTCTAGGTTTGCTTGTGAGGTAATAAGCGAACCGGAGCCAGTTTCTATGCCTATGCTCTTCTACTACCTGAATTTATCATTACAAAATTAAGCAAAATACAGTAACAAGTGAGCACATTTTGTTTTTGTTATTGTGTTTTTACATACAAAACAGAAAACTGCCAGTTTAAAACTAGTGAAATTTGGTAGAATAATATTTGGCAAAGGATCCTGAGAGCATTAAAATATCCCAATGTAGTGATTTTGTATGACATTGTCACTTTGAATAAGACTTTCTGTTTTGGGTTGTATTTCTTCACAGGTGAAGGATCAAGAGTTCCCATACAGAAAAAATCTGGCCCGTGTGCTAATAGAAGTGGAAGATATCAATGACCATGTACCCATTTTTACCAGTGCTCTGTATGAAGGTTCAGTCTATGAGTCAGCAGCAGTGGGATCAGCTGTAGTCCAAGTTACTGCTCTGGACAAAGATAAAGGCGAGAATGCAGAGCTGCACTACTCTATTGAAGCTGGTAAGCACCACATACAACAAAATACTTCCTTCTTATTGTTCGAATACTTTGTACAATGCACTGATGTTATTTTTGGTCAACAGGCAACACTGGAAATTCCTTCCATATTGAACCAGTTTTGGGTATCATCACTGTTGCCCGTGACCTGGACCTGTCAAGCATAGGTCACTATGTTCTCACTGTCAGGGTCACTGACAATGGCTCCCCTCCCCTGTCCACAACAACAATAGTGCGTATTGCTGTCACTCTCTCAGACAACGCCGGTCCAAAGTTCCCTCAACCAGAATACCAGACTGAAATCACAGAAAACGCAATGGTCGGGACCTCCGTCACCACCGTGAATGCAGTCAGCCAATCAACTCTCACTTACGACATCAAGAAGGGCAACACAGAACATGTATTTCAGATTAATCAATACAGTGGTGTGATCACTACTCAGAAACCTCTGGACTATGAAACCACAATGTCATACAACCTGATAGTTCAGGCTACTAACATGGCTGGCATGGCGTCGAATGCCACTCTTTTAATCCAGGTGGTCGATGAGAACGACAACCCACCTGTGTTCCAGCAGCTCCACTATCATGGAAGCATTAGTGAAGTGGCACCTGTCAACAGTGTGGTCTTGAACTCAGATGACACACCTTTAGTGATCAAGGCCACTGACAATGACCGCAACCAAAATGCTCTGTTGGTCTATCAGATTGTTGAGGATACTGCCAAAATGTTCTTCACAGTGGACTCAGGAACTGGCTCCATACGAACCATTGCTAATCTGGACCATGAGACATTCGCAAGCTTCCACTTCCATGTTCATGTTCGGGACAATGGCAGACCCCAGTTGACAGCAGATAGTCCAACTGAGGTAACGATAGAAGTGATTGACACAAATGATTCACCGCCTCGATTCACCCAAAATTCCTTTGAAACTGTTCTGCTTCTCCCTACATATGTGGGAGTCGAGGCATTGCAGGTTTCCGCCATAGACCCTGACAAAGATGTCCCTACAGAGCTTATATACTCTCTGACTGATGGGGTACTGGACCATTTTGCCATTAAACCTTCAAGTGGAATTATTGTAGTAAAAAACAACAACTTCTCCAAAGAGCGTTTTCGCTTCAGTGTCAAAGTTTCCGATGGGAAATTTTCCAGCACAGCTTTGGTGACTATACTGGTCAGAGAAGCCCTGGATTCTGGTCTCAGCTTTACCCACAACATTTATTCTTCTTCTATCAGAGAGAACATATCAAATATCACGAAAGTGGCTGTGGTCAATGCTGTGGGAAACCGTCTTAATGAACCCCTGAAGTACACCTTGCTAAATGCCGGTACAAGATTCCGAATACGCCCCACATCTGGCGTCATCCAGACAACAGGAATACCGTTTGACCGTGAGGAGCAAGAGTTTTATGAACTAGTTGTTGAAGCAAGAAGAGAGCATGACCGTCTTCACGTCGCCAGAGTTATGGTTAGAGTTCAAGTGGAGGACATAAATGACAATGCCCCTATTTTTGTTGGACTTCCCTATTATGCTGCCGTTCAAGTAGAAGCGGAACCAGGGTCACCAATTTTCAGGGTCATGGCAGTAGATGGCGACAAAGGAATTAATGGAGAGGTGTCGTACTATCTTAAGGATGACCATGGTCATTTTGAGATCAATCGGCAGACTGGTAGTCTCAGCCTTAAGAGGTCTTTTGACTCTGATTTGTCTAACGTGGAATACCAGATGGTGATATATGCCAAAGATGGTGGTTATCCACCTCTTTCAACAACTACTGAGTTTCCCATTACTGTCGTCAACAAAGCCATGCCTGTCTTTGACAAATCATTTTACTCTGTTTCTGTGAACGAGGATGTGGCTGTACACACACCTATCCTCGGCATAAACGCCACCAGCCCTGAAGGTCAAAACATCATCTATACAATTGTTGATGGAGATCCATCGCTTCAGTTTGACATTGGCTTTGATACCGGAGTCATAAGTGTCATTCACTCTTTGGACTATGAAACAGCTGCATCTTACCAGCTCACTGTCAGAGCCACAGACTACTTGACCGGTGCTCGTGCTGAGGTTGACGTAGAAGTGTTTGTCCAGGATGTGAACGATAACCCTCCTATCTTCCAGAAAATGTCCTACAGAGTGGTATTGTCTGAAACCGCCATGATTGGAACCCCAGCACTTCAAGTCATTGCCACGGACAAAGACTCGGAGAAAAACAATGTTGTCCGCTACCAGATATTTTCAGATGTCCACAACAGCACAGATTATTTTCACATTGATAGCAGCAGTGGATTGATACTGACAGCACGAATGCTGGACCATGAACTGGTACAGAAGTATGATTTCATCGTCAGGGCCACTGATAATGGCTTCCCTCCTTTGAGCAGCGAAGTATCTGTGACTGTTGTCTTGAATGACATGAATGACAACCCTCCAATCTTCAACCAGCTGCTGTATGAGGCCTACGTGAATGAGCTAGCTCCCCGTGGGCACTTTATAACCTGTGTCCAGGCCTCAGATGCTGACAGTTCAGATTTTGACAAGTTGGAGTACAGTATTTTATCAGGAAATGAAAGAATGAACTTTGTCATGGACAAGAACACAGGAATCATCACTTTGTCAAGCCATCGTAAGCAAAGAATGGAGCCTGCGTATAGCCTGAATGTCTCAGTTTCAGACGGGGTGTTTACCAGCACTGCACAAGTTCATGTAAAAGTGTTGGGTGCCAACTTGCACAGTCCAGTGTTTGGACAGAACTTGTATGAGGCAGAATTACGGGAGAATGCTGCCGTGGGGTCCAAGGTCATACAGGTAAGTGATTTTACCAAAAGGCTTATTTTTCTTCATTTAATCCTCTCGACATAAATACTTGCTGACTTTGAAACTCTTTTTTTCATTCCAGGTAAAAGCAACGGACGCAGACCCCGGAGCATTTGGACTCATCAGCTATTCCTTTGTGAATGACTTGGGAAAGGACCAGTTCAACATTGATGCAAATGGACAAATCTCCACTGTAGAAAAGCTTGATCGTGAAGATCCAGCCAACAAGGATATTGTTCTCACAGTGGCAGCCCAAGACACAGGTGGACGTGTTTCTTACTGTACTGTTCAAGTGACTCTGTTAGATGATAATGATAATGCACCTCGCTTCCGTGCAACTGAGTACCGAGCTTCAGTTAAATCCGATGTGGCTAAAGGTTTTTTGGTGACTCAGATTCAGGCTCACGATCCCGATGATGGCATTAATGCTAAAGTGACATATTCACTTTATAGTGAAGCACACGTCCCTGTGGTAGACATTTTGGAGATAGACCCAGACAATGGTTGGATGGTTACAAAGGGCAGCTTCAGTCACTTGAGAAATTCCGTATTATCTTTTTTTGTGAAGGCTGTGGATGGAGGAAATCCAGTCCGACACTCTTTAGTGTCTGTGTACATTCATGTCCTTTCACCAGATGCTTTTATTCCTACTTTCAACCAACATCACTACTTGTTTAGCATACCAGAGAACACCCCCATAGGTTCAGCGGTAGGAACAGTGCACCTCAATACTCCAACGGGGTTTGCACCACTCTCTGCTACTTTCGCTGTTGTTAATGGAGAAACTGGTGAAAACAACCAAGACGGGGTGTTTGTGGTGGAGAAAGATACAGGAGTGATCAAACTTGATAAATCCTTGGATCATGAAGTAATCAAAGGATATAATTTCAAAATTACTGCCACAGCACAACAGGCTAAGCTTGAGTCAGTGACTTCTATCGATGTAGAGGTCAGAGTGTTGGATCTAAATGATAACAAACCAGCCTTTGATACCACTTCTTACGACACAACTGTGATGGAAGGAATGGCTGTTGGAACCAGAATCATTCAAGTCCAAGCATTAGATCCAGATTCAGGTGCCAATGGTCAGGTGACCTACAGACTTGGGACATTAATTCAGTCAGATGGAGATCTCGACACACTGGTTGGCACCTTTAGTATTGACAGCAACACAGGGTGGATCTCCACTCACAAGGACCTTGATCATGAAACCAAGCCATCCTACACATTCACTGTCATAGCCTCAGACCTTGGGGAGACTCTGTCACTTTCCAGCACCACAACTGTAACTGTGGCAGTGTCCGACGTCAACGACAACCCACCCAAGTTCATGGAGAACCAATACTTTGGCTCGGTTCAGGAGAGCGATCCCCCTGGGGAGGTGGTGGCTGTGCTGAACACCAGAGATGACGACAGTTCTGCTGTTAACCGACAAGTCAGTTACCACATAACAGGTAAGTTAAGTTATAAATGCCATTTTAACTGAATTTTTAAAGATGAGCATTGATGCAACTTTCTATATTCAAAGCCAATGCATTGTAAAGTTGTGCATTTCATATTTTCACAAATTTTGAGTGGCTGAGGAATCATTTCCTGGATAAAGCAGTATTCCAGGATAAACTATTTTCCCACATTATATATCTTTTTTATTTTCACTGATGTCATTCTAAATTGAACTATAGAGAAATTGTAAGACTCACTGATGCAATATGCCCTCTTGTACTTTTGTAAGACAGAGATTAATTTCAATGACATTTCAAAAACTTAGGATCTTATCAAACATATTAAGCTGCCTTGTCTTTTAAATATCTTGTTATACTTACAAGAGATCACAACACCTTTGAATTGTGGGTTTGGACACTTGCGTTGTTGCCCGTCTATCACAGAGAAAAAACTGTAGTATATATGTTTAGAGAAGCAGAACTATAATGTACAGTCTAAAAATAAAATGTGAAAAATACTTTGATCCAAACATTGTTGTAACATGTTAAATATGGCTACAGTTGGTAATAAGTAATGAAACCACTTGGTATTTGCTGGTCTTCAAAAGGAGGCAAACTTGCATGTTTGTCTAGATTCAATAAGCCTATTTTTATAGTGAACTGCACTCACATATTTTAGCCCTGAATTCTCAACTTTCGTGGCGTGTCAAAAATGCATGAATGTATCTATGTTTATGGAGGAATTAGGTAAAGAGGAGGAAATTAGAAGAAATGAGAGGAAATAAGTATCAAATAATTCAGGAAAATTCTAGGTGAATACTGAACATCAGCATTAATAGCATGAATGTTATGGCCTGTGATCAAAGGAGTAGCTTCTCTGATTTGCTGCCTGCTCATTGACAAGCTCCAGAGTAGTAATGAAGTTAGGTCTCCCTCGGAGATCACGACAGAGGACTGCCATACCAAAGGGAGCTAGATTCCTAATGAAGGACTTTTAATGGGGGGAAATCCTTCCCCTGATGAGTTTTTAATGAATATCAGCCAGACAGCTGGGCTGAATGACAGACGCGTGAGTAATGTGACCTTGTAGCTGACAGCTGAAGTAAAAGAAACTGCTGCTATGCTGCAGAGTGGAGGGTGCGTGAATCAATGGCAAACATAGGAGTGCAAAGAAAACATGGATTGTACAAAAAAAAAAATGAAAAAATGAACTCAGTGAAGGGTGAGTCCACTCAACAATAATAGACCCATTGTTGTGAAAAGACCCCATTTATTTTATGAAGACACTCCAAATAGAAAGATTTGAGTCAATCTGCCTCTCACTTCTTGAAGCGTTTGGTTGAGTTTTTTATGGAAAATAAAAAACACCCATCTGAATGTTTGACAGTTCAGAAGGTCTGTTTGTGATTTGTTAGCAGAATCCAGTGTACTTCTGAATAAATCCAATAAATGAAAGCAAAAATCCACCAACAATTGGACCAAATATTTGAATACTACAAATTGGCTCTGTGGGGTTGTCGACTTAACCTATGTGTGGCTTTATGGACTTTGTCCTGGCCGTCCATGAGCATGCATGTCTCCACAAATTCTGACTCCATATTGGGTGTCAATGTATGTGTTAGCACTGCAATGAACAGATTAATAGATTAAAAGGTTTATATTATAATTGTCAAACTCAGAATATAATCGTAATAGGGATGTACTGCATTATACTGTAAAAATAGAAATATGCAGTTTCCCACAGATTCTATAATCTCTCTCTTTATTTTACTGGCCCTTCCGTCCATCGATCTTCTATATTACCTCATCCAGTTAACGGTCAGTTTGTGTGGGATCCTATTCCAGGACAACTCAAGTCAAATGTGTCTGGACTGTTTTATAAAAGTTAAGTCTGATGTTTTTGAATTCATCTTGCTTACTCTAATAAATAAGCTAAGGCTCTTGTTTAATCCATCAGGTCTTTTTTGTTTCAACCGTTATAGAAAGAGCAATTATGCTTGAACCCATTAATCTGTGCTTGCAAGTTCCCCTGTTGTTTTCTAACTGTAAATTGTGAAGTGATGGGTTTTAGAAGTATTTTGTAGTCACACTGTAGCAATATATTGCCACTTCCATGCACTAAATAAAATCTTCCTTTTCCTATTAATGTGTGAGAGGGGACAGAGCCGCCTGGGAGATACTCGGGTGGCTCGACAGTCAAGTTAAATGGATCAGCAGCCACCCAGCGCTCTCATAAATCCTCAGTATTATGCTCCAACCTTTAGCTACAGCTGCAACATTAATTTCCCTTTAGTGTCCATATAAAGCAGACATTTAAAATGATTGCCGTAATTATAAAGTAGTTTTATCAAACCGTTGCTTCCATGAATGCAGTGGATCAAGAAATTGCCTGTATAGTAAATTAATGAGCACATTATATGTTGGGGTGAAGCTATTTGCCCCAGGTAAGGACTACAATAGGAGACAGCCCATACAGCATAACAGAGACTTGGAGTTGAATTCACAAACTTAAGAAGACCTCTTGGGGTGTCATGTAGTACAGTATAATGGTCAACTTTTCTGCTTTACAGCAAAATGACCTGGGTTCAATATCTCTCTGTGACATTTTGGTTTGAAGTGCCCAATTATCTCCTAGTACCATGGCTTCATCCTATCCAAACACATAATATGTGTAACAGTTTTTATGTATAGATAATATGTCTCTGTGTTACCTCGGGTCCATTGACCTGTCCACAGCATAGTCTACACCACAGTCTTTAGCTGTGATAGAGAAGATGGTTGGAAAAGGACCTCCAATCAACCTCGAGAACCTGTAACTTTTAGTTTCTCTTGAATCAATGTGTCTAACAGTACAATCCCCAAATAACTGCCAGTCAAAAAAGCCATTCAGCCTCACAGCAACACAATAGTGTATTTTGAACAGAGGTTTGAAATCTTCCACTGATGTAGGACTGGTGTGCCTTCAACTGGTACTCAGCGGAGTGTTTTGATTGAAATTTTGCCGTCTAGGTGGGAACTATCGTGGTGTGTTTGCGCTTGGCCTTGTTCAAGGCGAGTGGAAAATGTACGTGAAAGGCCCCTTGGACAGGGAGGAACGCAACCTCTACATCATCAACGTCACGGCCAGTGACGGACTCTTTGTGACCCAGGCGATGGTGGAGGTGACGGTGATAGATACCAATGACAACAGCCCCATGTGTGACCAGGTGAGAAATACAACAGTGGCAGGAGAGACAGTGGCATTGTAGCCTCACCAACGGTTTTCACAACTTCATGTATTCACTTCTTTGCTGTGTCTGTGTGTGGGAAGGCTTTGTACACTGCCTTCATCCCTGAAGACCTCCCAGTCAACAGTGCTCTTCTGAGGATTGTAGCTTCAGATGCAGATGTGGGCATCAATTCTTGGATCCAGTACTCCCTACATGGCCCTGGATCAACTGATTTCAGCATTGACCCTGATACTGGTAAGTGTGGCATTTGAATCCTTTTTTTTTTTTTTTTTTTTTTTTACACCTAATGTACTGTTTGTAAAGTGAAACCAAAATCAATCCAGTTGAGAAAAAAAAGTCACCTGCTTGCACAGAAAGTGACACATTTCTTTTCCCAGAGGCGACGACACAGCTCGTGTGACAGCGTTCATGACTCCATTCAGCACTCCTGTCTCAACGCTTGTCATTGTGATTTCTAACCTGTCAAGGTGAGATCAAGTCGTCTGTGAATCTGGACCGTGAGGCGACACCTAATTACCGGCTGGTTGCCCAGGCGACTGACGGTGGTGGACGGTGGTGCCGTGCGGAGGTGCAGCTGGCGGTGACTGACGTGAACGACAACCCGCCCATTTTCACCCTGCCACAATACACAGCCAGTGCCTACGAAGACACCGCCACCAAAGCCCTGCTCACACGCATCCAGGCCATCGACCCTGATGAAGGTACTACAACTACGGCATGTAATCATGTTGGCTGCCAAATGTAGTTTGTCTTGACATTGAAGAAAAATATCAAGAAAAACTTACGTAACTGCAATTATTTTTTAATAGCACAAAGAAAATACATGTTTTTTGTTGAAATTGACACATATTTGCTGGATCAGAACCATCTTGACAAGTGTTATGCCAGAACTATGTTTCAAAAGCTACAGATCAAAAAAAGATAGAAAGTGATGACTATTCTAGAAAATGCTTAACAAATGGAATTTAGCCCATACACATCCTTACCTATGTGCGGGTGCTTGGTCTCAGTTAGAACATGATGTCTTTAGGGAGTTGATGACCTTCAGACTGTATGATTCCTGCGGTGATCGAGGTGAAAGAGCTGAAAGTTGTAAGCAAGAGGTCAAAATAAGTTGGATGGGATCTCTATGAAAGATCAGATGTTTTACACCTTCTGCACTAAATTGGATGGGACCCCTCTAGCGTTTTATGAGTGCATAGTTCAAGTGTTCGTGAAGTTAATGCAGTGGATTGATATACTGTACATAGCAGGCAGCACAAAAATCAAAGCTCCCTCTATGTTTAAAAACTGCCTTTTTTTCAATACAATACCAACATTTGTCCTGTGATCTTACAACTTCAAGCAATTATGTAGGTTTTTACATACCTTTGTCCTGTTTCAACTGGATCCTTCCATTTTCATCAGAAATGTGATCTGGTGGAGGTGGATGATGTATTTTATCAGCTGATGTTATGGTAAAAAACACATAACTCATCACCACCAGATGACATTTCTGCATTCTACTAAAGCCCTACCTGCAGTCCACACCTGTTATCTACTGAGAACTTTCACCACGATGTGAAATATGCAACAAAGGAGACCCTGAACTCTCAAGGGAAATCTTTTACTTGCTGGCTTACAAGTGCTTCTAGAGCCACAGACACATTGGACGTATCACCGTCTCATCAATTGTTAAATGTGTGGCCAGTTTCAAATTCACAATGCGCCTCGCAAACCTTAATTTCACCACATGCTGTATTTTTTATTCTCAGTTTAAAACGGACGCTAAATCCTTCAGTCTGATTACATTTTAATCTAGGTTTTTCACAATGCGGTTTAACAAGACGACAAACTATTTGAGATATTTCTCAGAATAAAAAAGAAGGCGAAAGCCAACGCAGACAGGAAACAAGACTCATTTAAATTTGAAAAGTGATCTCGGAGCTTGGCACATGTGGTATCACTCACAAGTAGAGCTAATTGAGTACATACCTTTACAAGTCGTAAGCGTGACCTCAATGAGCTTAAATACTTGTACAGATGTGAATGAGTAAGTGTGTTTTTTGAGAGTTTTTAATCAAGGCCAGCCATGATGTTGTTCTTCATTCTTTACATGAAACCTGAAAGGATAAGTTGTATGATGAGTGAAAGATTAGTGGAGAGAGTGAAAACACACCGTTCACACGGAAACGGCAGAAACGCTGACAACAACGTAGTTAGCATGCCAGACCACTAGTGGGTGCCGTTGTTTTTGTGTTGAAACCAAGTACCAAGTTCCATGAGTACAAGGATTGGGAGTCAGTTCGGTTCAGTTCAGTTCAGTTTTATTGTGTCCCCATAGGCCAATTTGTGTTGCAGCAAGTGAAAAACACACGAGTAATGCACTTACAAACACATACATGGCATAAAACATTTAAATATCCAAGGGATAATATAGTGCGCCTAAAAACCATCAGTAGAACTGAATCAGAATAATGATTGAACTAAAAACAGTTCGGGTCTTGATAATATTATCTTCAGTTGGAAAATATTTGGATCAGTGTTATAACTGCAACTAATATATGTAGCGCTAACATGTTGAATTTTCCCCGTTTCCACAAAGAGCGCAAAATGTCTACCTTTGGAGCGGTTTAAAAAAAGTTAGGTTTTCAGTTGCTCTGAGCACCTTTTTCACATAAACAGACACCAAAAACACCAGGAAGGTTTTCTGTTCTCATATGAAAACATTGCCGTGTAAACAGAGCCTGAACTCGATTTTAAAATTGAGTATTTCAAGAAAATGCAGTATTGCAAGAAAACAGTTGTCAGGTAAAAACAATATGAAGCCTTTAAACCTCCGACATGACCTTGGCGCGCCTCGCCTTCCTTCACAGCAGGTCCCGGTCGGGTGGTGGTCTATTCCCTGGCCGACTCTGCAGGAGGATTTTTCTCCATCGACAAGTCCTCCGGCATCGTGGTCCTAGAACGCATCCTGGACCGCGAGATCCAGCCAGCCTATCAGATAACGGTGCGTGCATCTGACCAGGGCTCGCCGCTGCCCCTCTTCTCTTTGGTCAACGTCACCATCACCGTGCTGGACATCAACGACAACCCGCCCGTGTTCGAGCGACGCGACCAGCTGGCGACTGTGCCGGAGGACGTTGGGGTGGGCACCGAGGTCTTGAGGGTGTACGCCGCCAGCAAGGACATTGGCACCAACGCCGAGATCACCTACAGCATCCGATCGGGAAATGAGCATGGGAAGTTCCACATCCATCCTCTGACTGGTGAGTGACTTGATGAATCACATTTCAGTCTTCCTCAATCTGCTCATTCACACATGATCAACTCAAGAGAGGTCTGGCAGGTTTTTTTTTTTTTTTTTTACAGTTCTCATGATGCAGTTTTTCCTCATTTTTCATTTGGTGGAAAAGAGCTGTGACTGTCAATGAAACGCTCTCAAAAATTGGATTCATGACAATTTACTATACATTTCATGTGGGAAATTGCCTATAAATTGTAATATGGAGTGAAAAAAATGTGGTCTTGTTTTTCTTACTTATCGCTTGCTGTGATATCCGTCATTTGTGTGGTTTTTGTTGATAAGTGCGAGAACTCCTTTATACTGTTCATTTGTTCATTTTATTGAGAGCCCCAATAGCTCCTGCCTTTTTTACAGGAGCTATTCTGCCTGGGGTCTCCTTCTTTTTCATGACACATTTTATTTACAAAGTCACACGCACACACGCACAATCACACAGGACAAACCGTGAAGCTCACTGTGAAACCAAATAAAACATATCTCTCAAAAGAACACATAAAACCAAAAAACACCACATAGTAACTATAACGCGTGCGTGTGTGTGTCCGGACGCTGGGGTAGCAGGATCTCCTGCTACAATAGTTTTAATCAGAAACCTACGTACTGCAATTCAACTTAGTAAAAGTAATAGTACCAACCTCTCTTGTTCTCCAGTGTTACATCAGTAGCAGGAAGTGTTGCATTTGCCCGGGACTCTTTTCATAGGGGGGATTAATCCACATGAGGTGGCCTGGTGGGTATTCACAGCAGCATGAGGAGTTTGAGCCAGAATAAACAACAGCATGTCAGCGATTGGTAACAAAGCAGCACCAACACAGCAGCTGGTATAGGGAAAACACCTACAGTGTAGATTTTGCACAAAAAAAATTAGTTAATATTCCTACAACTGCAAATGATTGGCTGGCTTTTTTAGAAGACCTTTGACCTGATTACTCAGCTCCTTTCACAGAATGTTCCAGTTCATCATTCTGTCACATTATATTCCCCAGGTGCCATTTTAGTGGCCCAGCCTTTGGACTACGAGACCTGCAGGGACTACTTCCTTACGGTGGAGGCGTGCGATGGCGGCACGCCTCCTCTGAGTGCCATCACCACGGTGAACATAAACCTCACAGATGTCAACGACAACGCGCCCATGTTCAGCCATGACCTCTACTCAACTGTGGTGTCGGAGGACGCCACTATCGGAGAGTCGGTGGTCCAGGTGAGTTCATAGAATGTGTCAACTGTTCTGTTGCCCGAGGATAGACACAGTCATTTATCCCAAAACTTTTACAAAGTAACACACAATATCCATTTACAATATTTGCCTTTGTGCATATGGAATATCAGGCATGTGTTCCACATTGTGCAAAATACTGGTAGTACATGCTAATGGAATGATGTACAATGTGCAGTGTGACTCAAAACATCTTAAAATATTTGTGCTGCTTTTGACTAAACAGAGGAGCTGCTGTTATTGTGGTGAGAAGCAACGTCCTCGGATATCTCCCTCTGATTTGTTTTGGTTTAGTATTATTTATTATAATCTGTGTTGTTCTTTGATTTTCAACCTGATCTCTGGTACCAGCCTTGATTATTCAAAGATCATGCCCCATGTTCTCTTTTTTTGGCTAAATTCAGGTATATGAGCTGTAAATTCATCCTCCGACTCCACGGAATCACATTTCATTTTGTGCCTGTGGGATTAATTATAGATTCTAGAAGATCTTTCTCGAGGAAATAGGACCTAATGTAGGCAGAATCCTCATTTGGATCCTGCCGCTTGTTCAGGATTTTGCTCATGATGCCAAATAATCACCTGCAACACACACAATCTGAAACCACAATTTGTTTGCATGGACATGTGTGTGTTCAATTTCTTGAGTTTTTAATGAAATATATCTAGAAGCGTTCTATTTCTTTACTCATATTTGATACAAATGTTCACTCTCATTCAAAGGCTTGAAAGACACTGACCCTAACATGTTTATAACAATATTTATGATTGCCTCCCTAAGATTGTATTTAATAACTACCATCAATAGTTTTCATTGAACAAGTCATTTATCTTTGGCGATACAATAATTTCAACATGAACTTTCCCCATTGACAGAAGCATTCCCATAATAATTTTCGGCAAAGAAATATGTAGAAACGGCCTGCAGATACTGAGGCTCATTTCATACTGAATGTTGGTATATACAGAAGTGTGGATGTGTGGGCTCCACCTCCAGGCTGAAAATAATTGCTCTCTGTGATGGTATCAATGGCTTAACCAAGATGTCGGCAAATACCGCTTGACTGACGTGATTGTTTATCCTTGGGATTGAGAGGATTGAAAGCTCCGAGCTTCACAGACAGAGCAGATGGGGTTAGTGTTCACCTGTTCATTCACATTTTCACAATACTTTGGTTAACATATGTATACCACAACAATAAAAGCAGTGACAGGTGAAGTAAGAGAACCAGATTATCTTATTATATTGGATCCATTGTGGGATGAGGGGCATATTTGACCCCGAATGAACCTGCTGTGTTTGAAGAAAATAAAAAAACGGGGCGAACATAAAAACATGCATGATTTTGACAAGTACCAGCCGGTGATGTCGAGACGACTCGGTAAGAACATCTGCTCCTGTAGGCTTTTCCTGGGATGCAGTTGTTAAGTGCATAACAAGAGGTGGTTCAAGGAAGGACAACTTGTGAAGTGGTGACAGTATGATGGAGCCGCAGCAGTCACTGATACCTTTGCACACATTAGTGAATATTGGGGAAATGTTTCACCACAACCCAATGATTGAGTCCAAACCCCAGGTCATTAAAACGCCAATGTACTTGTTGGCTGTGGACCTGGTAGTTGAGTAGAGTTGGTTTTCTTCCAGTCAAAAGGTTTGTGTTTATTCACCTTCTCTGTCTATGTGCCAGAGTATCCTTGAAAAGTCTTCGTCTTAGGATTCTTACAATAGTGTGTCAGCACTTTGTATTGCTGCTCCATCACCACTGGTACGTGAGAGTGCGCAGGAATGGTTGTGATGTAGAAATGTGCTTCACACACAATCCTAGTAATAATATTTGATCACGGTGTCAGCCTTTATTTTTTTTATGCACCCTGCTACAATACAACGATTGGCCAGAAATGGTTGGAGCACAGGACGGCGACGAACAAATTCCTCAGTTTACAGTTTTGTTCAGCACCTCATGTTCTCGAAAGAGAAATTACTGACAAAAATCCCCAAACTCAAGACGTTCTGGAATCTACTATATCAGGTGGTTATATTGTTATGGGCGATCGATGTGATAAGTTCTGTGAAGGAATGACAACTTTGTCTGTTATCGTGTTCTGACTGATGCACTGTGTTGTTTTTTGGTTTTTAAATAAA